>NC_142806.1:50117871-50321727 GCF_049724085.1 Artemia sp. Qi Xiang Cuo
CCTTAATAGGGGCCGGCACCGTGTATGTTTCTCTTTCTGTTTCTGTTTTTTTTTCTAAAGTGGTCTGTTCTGTTTTTTTTTTGGTAAAACGGAAAAAAACAGAAAACATGTATACGTTTTTTTATTGACGGTCCTGGTTCTGTTTCGTTTTTTTTTCAGTCCGTTTTTGCCGTTTCTGTTTTTTTTTTAAACCCGTTTTAATTAATTTTCCGTGTTTTGATTACGAATAGCACCATAGCGTAGTCTAGCGACTTTTATTGGATTAGCGATACTTGCCATCAATCGAAAAGCGCTGTCTTTACGTCTTCCGAAGAAAAGATTTGCTATTGAAGAAAACATTCGCCATAGTAAAAATTAATCTAAAGCAGTCTATTTGGATTTACACCCTTTGGTTAGTCTTGGTAAGAAGATGGTTACCTGGTTGGGTAAAGGTGCAGATTAGCTACCCCAATACCGTAGGGTGCAGAGGGCCTGCAAATAGAACCAGGATATACACTAAGAAGTGATTTGTTTACATCCAGCTTCTACTGAACCCTATCTGTGCAAATTTACAGCCCAATTGACTGAATAATATACAGTAAGTAATAAGTTGTTTTTATCAGGGGTTGCTAAACTGCACCTTCCCCCAGATTAGTTCCCCCTGTAGTGTAGGGCACAGAGGCCCTACCAATAGAACCAGGATATACAAGGTGAGTTCCAGCCATTTCATTTTCATAACCCTAGCCAACCCTGTAGCACTAGTAGAAGTGGAACTACAGAAAATCTTTTATATCCAATAATCAGATATAGGAGCTACTAAACAAATCTTGCTGATTTTGCTTCTGCTAGTGCTGCAGGGCTTACTAGGCTTACGAAAAGTAAAAGGTTGGAACCCAGCCACAGTAAGAGATTTGTTTTTATCCTGTTTCTACTGGACAGTATATGTGCAACTTTACAGCCCAATTGACTGAATAATATACAGAAAGAAATAAGTTGTTTCATCAGTGGGAACTAATCTGCACCTTTACCCCTGGTTTCTCACATCAACATAATTGAATTAGTGGATTGGAATTTATAATCAAGGGACTGTTAAACAAAGGAGTAGGCTGAACATGTTGATGATCTATTCTTCAGCATGAGGGTATAAAATTTCCAATGACATGTTGATTTTAGGCATGTTCAAATGCAGCACCCAGGAAGGAATTGTGAATAGCCTCGATATTCTTTACCCTGCAAATGTCATATACTTTAGTAAATATTTGGAGCAGCTTATTTCCAATGGTCTAATTAGTCAATCTATTATCTGTATTATAAAATCTTCTAGCTACATCAGAGAGTCCTGGGCCTACGCTTTACTATTTCCTGCTATTATTAATATTATACTTTTATTTTCCTTAATATACCATATGAGGAGTATTCACAAATACAGAAAAAAGATACTTGCTTATGGAATAAAATTATGCTCTGTCCTACAGAGAAGTGTCGTTTTTCCATGAAATTTTATTATTTAATAATCTTATTTTCAATAACACGAGTAACAAGAACTGCACAGCTCCAAGCACATAGTAAAGATAAGCTTTTCAGGTAACGATACACATGCTGTCATAAATGGCATCAAATCTGGCATGAAATATTTCATCAAGTTCTGACTCAGAACTTGGAGAGGGCCCTCCATCAAAGAAAGTCAAGTTCTGGGAGCAACATGGGACCAGGAATAAGGAAGCAGCTGTAATTACCTGCAATTACTGCAAAAAAGATGTGAAGTCAACAAAGGGGTCTGCAACATTGTTTAAAAATCACCTTATGGCTAAACACAAAATTGCTGAACAACCTAAACCAAGTACTGTTCCAAAGAAGTCTTATTCTACAGCCTTGTCTCAGCTCAGCATGCCGAGGAATCCTGTGAAACTAACCCAACTCGATTTGAAGGCACTGGAAAGAAAAGGGATATAAGAAATTTTTTGAAATCAACAAAGCAGCAGCAGCAGCTGAACAAGTTGTGTAGCAAAACGGTTTGCATTGACAAGCTTCCTATTTCAATATTTGAAAAACCAGGAGTAAAGGCTCTAATCTCTAAACTTACAGGAGGTCTTACTGGCCCCTCAGCTTGTACTGTTGCAAGACATCTAGTTACAGCAAAGAAAAGGAAGGTCAAGCAGCTCAATGCTGAACTCCAGAAATTCCGAAAATTGAATTTGACCCTAGACTGCTGGTCTTCAAGAACGGGGTCTGGCTTTCTAGGTATTACAGCTCATTATGTGATGAAAAGCACTGATGGCAAGCTCACTTTGGTGCATAGAATCCTTGAGTTTAAGAGACTAAGAGTTGGTCACACTAGCGCCAACATTCTTCGTGCAATCCGTAGTAGCCTCCAGAAGTTCAGAATTCTACGGAAAGTCTACTTTATAATTACTGATTCGGGAGCTAATATAGTAAAGGCTCTCAGAGACGGTGACATTATGCGAAGCTCATGCTTTGCAAACAACCTGCATAATGCAACGGGCATTGCATTACGGGGCTTTGGTAACGATGCTTTGCAACGGGGCTCACCTTCAAGGTGAGCCCCGTAGGTGGCACTCTGAAGTCAAGCGTCTTACCGGTAAACGTACCACCAGTGAAATTAAGATACTGAAAGACGACAAAACGCTGATAAAATCAGCAGAAGTGAACGCCTTTTTCACTTCAATCTGTACTACTCACCCGTCCTTCACCGAAGCTGAAATCGAAGCCCTCATTGCTGACGTCTCTGAAGATACAATCGTTGAAGTATCCGAGTTCGCGGTGTATAAAGAACTTCAAAAGTTAAAAAGCAACTGTGCTTCTTACCCAGGAGAATTGCCAGTTAAACTTTTAAGAGAATATTCTATGTTTTTAGCAAAACCACTCTCATCAGTGATCAATCAGTCGTTCAAGGAGCACAAATTCCCGAGTGCTTGGAAAAAGCCTACGTCCGCGTCTTACCTAAAGTCAAAGACCCGAAGTCCTGCAATCAGCTTCGTCCGATTTCTATTACACCTAATATGGCTAAAGTGACTGAATCTTTTATTTATAGAGAGCTCCTAGCCCAAGTTCAGCCAGCCCTAGATCCGTTTCAGTACGGCTGCTTGAAAGGGAGTAGTACGACGCATTATCTAGTACGTCTCTACCACCTGATTACCGAGTGGTTGGACAAAGGCAGTAGCCTCGTTGACCTGCTTTTAGTCGACTATCGTAAGGCTTTTGACTTGATCCGCCACTATACAGCAGCAAATAACCTCAAAAAGATGGGCGCTAGGAAGCATATTTTGCTCTTAGTTGTTGACTTCCTGCGTAACCGCTGTCAGTGTGTCTATGCTCTCTTCCCTAGTGACTTAAACTCTGAGTGGGCTGAACTAACGTGTGGCGCACCACAAGGCACTAAGCTGGCAGCTCTTTTGTTTTTAGCGGTAATTAACTACATTATCCTCGAGTTTGAAGACAGATTCAAATACGTGGACGATCTCTCCCTACTTCTGAAATATCTTGCTGAAAAGTCAGACGTGTATCCCCAGTTCAGCAGTGAGATCAGGAACTCCTTTCTCGAGGCGTGTAGCATTAATGACCTCCAGCTTAATATGAATAAAACAAAAGTCATGAGGTTTAATCCGCTTAAGCGTGACCTCTCATGCCCGGTTCCTTGGTACCCTACTACCTCAACCTCAGTGATTCTCGGGGTTACTTTCAGTGACGACTGTTCATTTAGCGCGCACATCGCCGGTCTGGTGAAAAAAGGTAGTTACGCATTACAGTCGCTAATTACCTTGCGCCGACTGGGTTTCTCACAAAGTCAGCTGAAGACGGTTTACGTCACGTATGTGCGCCCAATCCTTGAATATGCGTGTCCTGTGTGGGGCCCTCAGGCTCATAATATTGAATACCTAAGTGAAGATCTGGAAGCCATTCAAAAACGGGCAGTGAAAGTGATACTAGGCCCGAAATACAACTCTTATGAGGCTGCCCTTAGTACCTTACGACTGCCAACGTTGCGTGATAGGCGCTTACAGTTAATGTGCAATTTTGGGCAGTCCCTTCTTTCGTCCGAGAAACACCGTTCGTTGCTTCCCCCACCTGCACCTATCACCGCCAACACCCGCCATAAAAATCAACTAGTGCCGCCAAAGTGTCGAACAACCCGTCACAGCAATTCTTTCGTGCCTTTTTTTGTCAGTTATTTAAACCGCCAGTGACCAGTTTTATGCAATGTACTAAACAGCGCCATTTAGTCGGGGCTTCGGCCACGGCTACGATAGTTGTTTATAAATAAATGAGTCTATGAGTCTATGAGTCTATAATATGGTGACTAATGCCCTTAAGCTGTGGGAATGCAGAAACCCGGCAGATTTAGTGAGTGTTCCCCACCTAAATGATTCAGGATGCGGTTCAGAATCTGATGACAACGTTGATACTGCTGAACAAGATGACTTTCGTGACCTGATTGTAGGAGATGATGACATTGAAGAAACTGGGTATACCGACTGCAGTAATGATGATGATAGTAGCTCCGAATTAAATGATCCAGACCTTGACAGCGATAGTGAGAGCTCAATACCTAGACAAAGAGGCGTCTCTAGTGAAGTATTGACGCTGGGACCAGCACTGGTAAAAATACGAAAGCTGGTTAGAATCCTGAAAGTATCTTCCAAATCCCACGATCTTTTTGAAGGTATCTGCAAGACATATAATCTTAGTCCATCCATCACAAAAGACACGAATGTTCGATGGAAAAGCACACTTACCATGATAGAAATGTATTGTGCCCGAAAAGAGCCACTGCGCGACTTCTTCAACCAAAACCTACGTGACGCTAAGATTAGAGAGCTCGAACTTCACAGCAATGAGTGGTCCATCATGGAGCTGTCATTGAGGTTCTTCGCCCGTTCAAACAGGCAACAGTGATAGCTAGTGGATATAATTATGTTTCGGCAAGCAAAGTCGTGCTGAGGATTAAGGGATTACTGTTGTTTTGTCAGACTCCAGATGCTAGTATTATGGCTGAGTCAATCAATGGGCTGAAGGAACTTCAAGTTGTTCAGCTCAGGAGATATTTTTCAGCCAGTCGTAAGTTTGATATGATGCTCTTCACAAGAGCTGGTTTTTTGGACCCTGCAATTTATGAAAAAATAACACATGTAGACAGAGAGTCAGCTCGTCAGTCCATCTCCTCGCTTCTCCAGCAATTCATCTCCGAGCAGAGAAGCACATAAGAACTCGATCCAATCCAATTGAACTCCACATCTTTCCCTATTGACGTCACTCCTACTACGGCAGGGACTAACCGAAAAGGGTCACCAGAGACTCTTGATCAAGAAGACAGCTTGTTTTCTAAGTTTCTTTACTCGACTGGGCTACGGATGAACTCTACGAGGCTAAATGCCAACAGTATAAGTATTGACCACGTGGCAGCGAATATTATCAGGGCATATGAGGAGAGAGTTCCTGTGTTTTTGAGCTAGAGACGAAGATCAGGACAAAATAATTCTGATCCACTAGAATTTTGGTCTGATTACTTTTACACTTACCCGGAGTTAAGTGAAATTGCATGTATGCATCTATCAGTCCCTGCAACTTCAGTACCCAGTGAGAGTGCATTTAGTATTGCTGGGTACTTTACGCGAAAGCACTGCTCACGAATGCCTGCAAAGTCACTTGAACTCCGAATGTTTTTAAGTGACAAATTTTAATTTATGTGGTCTTTTAATATATTTGGTCTTTTTGTAAATTTGGTCATTTTTATTAATCTATATTAATAAATATTCACGTTACTCTCGTAAATCTAAATAAACTTAAAAAAAAAGAAATATCTGTTAAAAAGGCCGTTTTTTAAGTAAAAAAAGGTCGGGTGAGGTTTTCGGTAAAAAAAACGAAAAAAAAGGCACGGATTTCCGGTTTTTTTTAAACGTTTTCGTTTCTGTTCCGTTTTTTAATTGCCGTTTTTTACCGTTTCTTTTTTGGCCAAAAACAGAAACGGTGCCGAGGTGAAACGGTGAAGAATCGGTGAGAATAGTTTTCATAATTTGATTGTAGATGCGCTTTTGCAGTTGAATTTCATGTACTGGGTCTGAGTATGTTAAAGTATATTATGGAGGAATTGTATCTCTACGCTCTGAGCCACCTTAGTCGAGTGGATAGCACACTGGATTTGCAATCCTATGTCCCTTGTGATGCAGGTTCAAATCCTAGTTTTTCAAAGAGCCCAATTCCTGACTTCGGGTGAGGGTTAGTGGTGTGATTATACAAGTTCAGCCGCCTGGGGTGTAGCAGATGCAATGCGCCTTTTAGACCTAGCCTGGATCCAGTTGGGTACACCCCGCGACAAACTACAATTATTAATGTCTGGACTCTTCCTTTAATTTTTGCAGATAGGAGCATGAAACCTTTGCAGTTAGGTTCTCTAATACGCTGAAATTGATGATGTGATTTTCATTAAGATTCTATGACTTTTAGGGGGTGTTTTCCCCTTTTTTCGAAAATAAGGCAAATTTTCTCAGACTCGTAACTTTTCGTGAGTAAGACTAAATTTTATGAAACTTACATATTAAAAATTAACATAAAAATCAGATTCTTTTGATGTATCTATTAATATTAAAATTCCATTTTTTAGAGTTTCGGTTACTATTGAGACGAGTCGCTCTTACTACACAGTTCGTTACCAAGAACTGTTTGATTTCAATTCCAGTGTCTTCTTTGAAATCACGCCTTGCACCTCTTCACCTCTTTTGAATTACAGCGCCCAATATTTCTTTTTTTTTTACAGGTCTATCAAATTTTGAGCTTGAGCACCTTAGCCCATTTGATGGAGCAACATTTAACGCCATCTATCAGTTTCTTAATCAGTTTGAAAGACCGTTATGCTTAATTGCCCACAATGGTGATCGGTTTGACTTTCCCATTCTGAAAGGACATCTCAACATGAATGAAAAAGTAGGTTTTTTTTAATCTTAAGTGTAGAAAGAAAAACATGACAATATTTTTCAATTCATAATTTTGGAATTGTTATGACAGATCCATATTCTGCGCTATTCTTCTCTTGGAAAGAGGGCTGAGACAGCCTTGCAATGTATTTAGTCGGCACACATATTTGGTCGTAATTAATCATATCAATCAATTAATTGGATTTAATCTTACACATTAATGGGCAAAAAAGGGCAGGCGAACTCCTGCAGTGTGATATGGCAGTTTTTCTTATTATTTATGCCTCTCTATACCCCTTTATAAAAATGAAGAATTCCCGGTGTTTACAAAAAAAGAAGTGATTTTCGTGAATCGTCCCGGAAACGAGTTAATCGAAATTCAATTTTCATTTGTATAGATCTCATTGTGAAAAACGGTTGCCTATCTTACTATCACTAATACTGCAGCACCAAGCCGCCTGAGGTCAGCACAACTGGGCGCACTCCTCCTATATCCCAATCTATTCACACCTTCTCCCTTTACACCCTCCCGAGAAGTTTCAATGACTCGCTTTTCGTTTGGCCCTAGATGGGTAGTCCTTGGCAATTGTCATCTTTCATCCGCCAAATTTGTCCTAGCCATCTCAACCTTCCTCTTATTATAGTCCTATGAAGTGGGATAGAACCACATTTTTCGCAAAGTTTAGTGTTTGAAATATGGTCAGTCGAACGGGTACCCAAGTCAGTCCGAAGACATTGCCTCTGAAAAACATCTTGCAAATTCCTCTCAGTCTTCCAAAGTACCCGCACTTCATAACCGAACTTGACCACTGTCATCACTGCAGTTACTAATATTCTAATCTTGGTTCGCAAACTTTTCTTCCTATCCTTTTAAACTTTCACTGCATCCACCGCCTATACTAATAATACTGCTTATGTGATTGAATCTGTCCGCTTGATCGATGTTCTCGTTACCCAGCATCCCCTCTTTACCTTCATTTATTCCTAATTTAAGCGACTTAGTCTTCTTAAAGTTAATTTTCAGTAGCCTATCTTGCAAAATTATAAACTTATTTGTAATAAATGCTATGGACGTCTTGGCTGTAATCGTTGCTGTGATAATTTGGGTACGTCTTTTGCTATGGGAAGCTTTGCAGCAGATTATAGCTCACGAATTCTAATGAAATTTAAGGGAGTTTCAGCGAAGAATGGGAGGGTTAGGGGGGTTCAGCTTGTATCCACCCCTAAGTGTACCATAAAATGTAGTTCGAATTTTGCTAATTGCACAGGTGGATCAACTTAAAGGATAAACAGACAAGGGGCTTAATTATTGGTGATGAAGGATGTACAGATCTGTACAAAGAAAAAGTTTTTGGCTATTATTTCGAAGTTTCATTTTATAGACTTGAGCAAAAATTTGTTTTGGTTTAACAGCGTTTTAGGGACCTCGAATAAAGTTAGATGGGTATAAAGCTCCTCAATAAGGATGTCGAAGATTCAGCGGACTGATTTAGCAGCGTATTGACACACTCATAGTAAGATATATCTAAGTGACTAGTTGAGGCAGAAATTTTCTACTATATCGTTTAATTTCTATACAATCTTTCTCTATACGCCTACGGATTGATAATAAAAATATAGCTAAATTCCATAAAAGCTCGAATTAATTGGCCGTTGGTGATCGTTCTAGCTTGCTTTGCAGTTGATTAAACCCATTTGTAATAAGATTGATCTGACTGGGTGGTTCTGGCTTGTTGAGATACAAAATTTCTCCGATATCGTCAAATTTCTATACAGGATTGTTTTTATTCAGCTATGGATTGACAATTAAGGTCTCTGATTGGCTGGCCTTAACTAAACTCCAAAAGTTCAAATAAATTAAGTATTTGAGCTAACCCTAGCTAGCTCTTGAATTTGACGAAATGTTGTTATAATTGGGTCTGGCATCATCCAAATTTTGGTTTTAGTTAAAGCTCTGTATTGTCGAAATTTCATTCCTATTACTTTCTCGTTTCCTCACCTTCATCAGAAGTTAAATAATTAATTTATGGAATCAAAGGCAATTTAAATATTAAACAAAAAATTAGAATAATTTCTTGACTTAGATTTTTGATTTAAGATTTAGGACAATTTCTATACAGTCTTGAAATCTAACTTGCCTGGACTTCAAAATCTTCGAAACGCCTTCAATTGCCTCATTTGTCTCAAACGATCAAGTACAAACGTTTTTATCTCATAAGAAACATTATGTCTGACCAGTTCTTTAAACCTATTATAATAATAGGAAAAATGGTAGCAGTACAGGAGAGCGGCTCTTTTGAAAGAAACACTACAATAAAAAGACTAGAGTAGTACTATTTGATGCCCCAGTTCAAGCTCTTCCCAAATGTTCGATGCTCTTACAATACACCCCCACACCCTGATGGTCCCCGGTATAGCCGTATGATAATTACAAAATTAAAGGAAAACACTACTGATGAAATTCTCGATTATAATATGCAGCGTCTTTCTATTAGTTCAGCTTTCCATTTTTCCTCCCATTCTTATCCACGCTTTTAACTTTCCATTCTTAAATAGTATCAAACTGGTCTCAATTCTTTTGCAATAGGTCTTGGTGAGTTAAGAATGAGAATGCCTGTTAACAAAGACATACGACGGATCAAATAATGAAAAATGACGCAGAAATATAGTGTTCATGGGTTCTAGGACTATCAGGGGGAGGGGTAATTTTCAGAGAAGTGAATTTGAAAAGATTGCTTTATTTGAAAAGAGCGTCAATTGGGGAAAAGATAGTTTTATGTTTTATTTCAAAAGAGCGTCAATTGGGGAATCGAATGGTACTATTCTTTTTTTGTTAAAAAAAGATTTTTTTTTCACGAAAAAAAAGTTGTTTGTTTTATTTCTTCACGAGAGCCACTCTGTTATACTATTACCGAAAATATTTCGCTATGAAGGTAGCTTTCAGCATACTAGACCATCCTAATTAAACTTTATCTGCACTGTAAACTTGATTAATTTTATCTTCTGTTTTAGCATCGGAAATAGTGTACCTGTTTGTTTTTCTTTTGTAGCCTTTTTTTGTAAAACAAAGATCCAGATTAAGATTGAATTAAATAATTTTTAGTTTAATCAATAAGTAAGATTGGGTAGATGACAAATTGTTATGGCTAACTAGAATCGAGATTGTATGTGGGTGTTATAGGGTGAACTTGCGGAGTGGTGCCACTTGATGAAATAATAGCATAGCTATTGCCCTAAATTTTGAGCAACGGATTGTTTTTCTGGGTCTCATTTGTTAGGGTGTTTATTTTCTCGGGCTGTTTTCCCTCCTCTTGCCAGGTTATTTTATTGTTGGTACCCTCTTAATGGTAGTAAAGGGGATAAGAACTTTATATCAGGGAACAGAGAGTAAAGATCGTAACAGAGTGAGAGGCAGGATGAATATGTGCTGTTCTTCTGTTCCTGTTTTCTGTGAATTTTCACTCTGATAATCAGCTTTTTGATAATCATAACATGGGAAGTGTGTAGAACTAGATGTTCAGAGGTTTCTTTATGAAGGGTTTGGTACATTACAAAAGCTATAAAAAAACGGACAAGTTCGGCCTGAAAAAAAGGTCGATAATTGATAGCGTTTAATTTTTATCAATTAAATTTAAGGTTAATTAACGTATAATATAGTTCTCCTATAATGTACCACAATGTGCACTTTTAGAAAGTATCAAGTACTAAATGACTGCTTTCCATTCTCTCACTTTTCTCTGAGTTTCTTTCCGTTCTCTTACTTTTCTGTTTATGTTCACACTTTTTTAGCTTCTTATGATAAAAGATAGTGCGAAGTATCATGTGGAGAGCTAGGTATATATAAATTTTGACATCTTTACTATGTGGATAATTTTTTAATTTACCAAAATTAACCTTGGTTCTCTTCTTTTTCCTTTTTTGTTTTCTTTTTGCGTTCTCTCACTTTTCAGCGTACCTATGATTCTCACTTTTAGGGAGGGCCTTTTGACCCTCCCTATGATGTATCACATATTGTATATTTAGTAACGGTCGACTAAATGACTGCTTGATATTTAACTGCTTTCCATTCTCTGACTTTCTCTGAGTTTCTTTCCGTTCTCTTACTTTTCTGTTTATGTTCACACTTTTTTAGCTTCTTATGATAAAAGATAGTGCGAAGTATCATGTGGAGAGCTTGGTATATATAAATTTTGACATCTTTACCATATGGATAATTTTTTAATTTACCAAAATTAACTTTGGTTCTTTCCTTTTTCGTTTTGTGTTTCCTTTTGCGTTCTCTCACTTTTCAGCGTACCTATGATTCTCACTTTTAGGGAGGGCCTTTTGACCCTCCCTATGATGTATCACATATTGTATATTTAGTAACGGTCGACGAAATGACTGCTTGATATTTAACTGCTTTCCATTCTCTGACTTTCTCTGAGTTTCTTTCCGTTCTCTTACTTTTCTGTTTATGTTCACACTTTTTTAGCTTCTTATGACAAAAGATAGTGCGAAGTATCATGTGGAGAGCTTGGTATATATAAATTTTGACATCTTTACCATATGGATAATTTTTTAATTTACTAAAATTAATTTTGGTTCTTTCCTTTTTCGTTTTGTGTTTTCTTTTTGCGTTCTCTCACTTTTCAGCGTACCTATGATCCTCACTTTTAGGGAGGGCCTTTTGACCTTTCCTATGATGTATCACATATTGTATATTTAGTAACGGTCGACTAAATGACTGCTTGATATTTAACTGCTTTCCATTCTCTGACTTTCTCTGAGTTTCTTTCCGTTCTCTTACTTTTCTGTTTATGTTCACATCTTTTTAGCTTCTTATGATAAAAGATAGTGCGAAGTATCATGTGGAGAGCTTGGTATATATAAATTTTGACATCTTTACCATATGGATAATTTTTTAATTTACCAAAATTAACTTTGGTTCTTTCCTTTTTCGTTTTGTGTTTTCTTTTTGCGTTCTCTCACTTTTCAGCGTACCTATGATCCTCACTTTTAGGGAGGGCCTTTTGACCCTTCCTATGATGTATCACGTATTGTATATTTAGTAACGGTCGACTAAATGACTGCTTGATATTTAACTGCTTTCCATTCTCTGACTTTCTCTGAGTTTTTTTCCGTTCTCTTACTTTTTCTGTTTCTGTTCTCTCACATTTTCAGCTTCTGTTTACTTAAGCTTCTTAAGATAAAAGATCGAACGAAGTGTCATGTGGAGAGCTTGGTATGTATAAATTTTGACATCTTTACTATGTGGATAATTTTTTAATTTACCAAAATTAACCTTGGCTCTCTCCTTTTTCCTTTTTTGTTTTCTTTTTGCGTTTTCTCACTTTTCAGCGTACCTATGATCCTCACTCTTAGGGAGGGCCTTTTGACCCTTCCTATGATGTATCATATTATGTATATTTAGTAACGTTCGACTAAATGACTGCTTGATATTTAAGTGCTTTCCATTCTCTGACTTTCTCTGAGTTTTTTCCGTTCTCTTACTTTTTCTGTTTCTGTTCTCTCACCTTTTCAGCTTCTGTTTACTTAAGCTTCTTAAGATAAAAGATCGAACGAAGTGTCATGTGGAGAGCTAGGTATATATAAGTTTTGACATCTTTACTATGTGGATAATTTACCAAAATTAACCTTGGTTCTCTTCTTTTTCCTTTTTGTTTTCTTTTTGCGTTCTCTCACTTTTCAGCGTACCCATGATCCTCACTTTTAGGGAGGGCCTTTTGACCATCCCTATGATGTATCATCTTATCTATATTTAGTAACGTTCGACTAAATGACTGCTTGATATTTAACTGCTTTGCATTCTCTGACTTTCTCTGAGTTTTTTTCCGTTCTCTTACTTTTTCTATTTCTGTTCTCTCACCTTTTCAGCTTCTGTTTACTTAAGCTTCTTAAGATAAAAGATCGAACGAAGTGTCATGTGGAGAGCTAGGTATATATAAGTTTTGACATCTTTACTATGTGGATGATTTTTTAATTTACCAAAATTAACCTTGGTTCTCTTCTTTTTCCTTTTTTGTTTTCTTTTTGCGTTCTCTCACTTTTCAGCGTACCTATGATCCTCACTTTTAGGGAGGGCCTTTTGACCCTCCCTATGATGTATCATCTTTTCTATATTTAGTAACGTTCGACTAAATGACTGCTTGATATTTAACTGCTTTCCATTCTCTGACTTTCTCTGAGTTTTTTTCCGTTCTCTTACTTTTTCTGTTTCTGTTCTCTCACCTTTTCAGCTTCTGTTTACTTAAGATAGCTTCTGTAAACTTCTTAAGATAAAAGATCAAACGAAGTGTCATGTGGAGAGCTTGGTATATATAATTTTTGGCATTTTTAATATGTGATTACATTTTTAATTTACGAAAATTAACTCCGGTTATCTCCTTTTTTTGTTTTCTTTTCACATTCTCTTGCTTTCCAGTGTACGTGTCATCCACATTTTTAGGGAAAGCTTTTTGACCCTCTATGTTGTATCACATTTTGTGTATTTAATAAGTAGCAAGTTTTAGATGACTGCTTTACATCTAACGAATTCGCTGCTTTCCATTCTCCCAATTTTCTGAGAGATTCGTGTGGAAAACATCTGACGCATCTTGTCCAGTTTCAGGACCATTCTTGACCACTGTATTCTGAACACTGCTTTTTAAATAATTATGAATACATAACTGTCTCATTCCTGAATGTGTATTGCTTCACATCACTTCACCCGCTCTTTCCCTAGTGGATAGATATACAGCTGACTTCATATTTCCTCATTATATTTTACAATAACGAACTTCGAACACTAACATTTTGCTATGGAGAACGCTACTAAAGTGGTGAAAAAAAGAGGCGTTTCTTTCAAGCATAGTAGTAAACAAAAGATAGTTGTTATGCAAAATTTGGAGAGAAAAAAATAAAACTTGAGTTTAAGCCCATCGTTATTGTAAAATATAATGAGGATATATGAACTCAGCTGTATATAAACTTGGAAAAATAAATATGCCCAGCTTTCTTCTGGCTTACGAAATTCGTCGGTTTTGCTTTTTAAGTTTGGTATTTGATCAAGTTTTTCTATTTGATAAAAATATTTCTGGGAGTAGGGCGCTCGGAAGATTTATAGAAAAAAAAATCACTAGTGTGTAACTATACACCATATACGCGTATGCATTTATTTATTTTTGAAGAAGATTAACGTTTGTTACCAAAATAAATATGCTCTACTCTCTTCTGGCTTGCGGAATTCGTTGGTTTTGCTTTTTAGGTTTGCTATTTGATAAGATTAATTGAAAACAATATTTCTGGGAGTAGGGTGCTCGGAAGCTTTATAGAAAAATTACAAGTATATAATTATACACTATACGCTTATGCATTTATTTATTTTTAGTAATATTATTGTATTACAACAATAATGTTATTGTTGGAAAAATAAATATGCCCAGCTTTCTTCTGGCTTACAAAATTCGTCGGGTTTGCTTTTTAAGTTTGCTATTTGATAAAAATATTTCTGGGAGTAGGGTGCTCGGAAGATTTATAGAAAAAAAAATCATTTGTTTGTAACTGTACACTATATACGCTTATGCATTTATTTACTTTTGAAAAAGATTAACGCTTGTTACCAAAATAAATATGCTCTACTTTCTTCTGGCTTGCGAAATTCGTTGGTTTTGCTTTTCAAGTTTGCTATTTGATAAGATTAATTGATAACAATATTTCTGGGATTAGGTTGCTCGGAAGCTTTATAAAAAAATCACAAGTATATAACTATACACTATACGGTTATGTATTTATTTATGTTTGATGAAGATTAAGGATTTCGCAAACACAAATAGGTTATTCTCTGCTCTATTCTGGCTTGTGGAATTTTTTGAATACATATTCAAATACCCTAAAACAGTGGGACATTAGAATTTTTTTAGGATAAGAAAGGATAAGATCTTCCACAAGAGCGCCTTTTTACCCAGCAGCTTTTGTGCATATGTTTATGTTTGATAAAGATTAACATTTTTGCAAACATAAATAGGCTATTTTCTGCTCTCTTCTGGCTTGCGGAATTCTTAGAATACATATTGAAATACCCTAAAACAATGGGACATTAGAATAAAGATAATTTCTTAAACCACATTGACCTGACATAACATAAAGAAAGAAACACGAGCAAAAATGGGGTTTTTAAAGGCCGAATGAAAATACTGAAAAAACACACAACAAAGCGAATATTTTGAGAGGAGAAACGCCTCTCTTCTTCAACGCGAAACAAAATAATGTATCCAAAAACAAACGCGGAAAGTCAATGTGAAAAGAAACAAAAAAAACAAATAAAAAACCAAAAATTTAAAAGATGAATAAACTTCAATAAAAGCCAAAAATTAAAAGAATTAAAACCAAATGCCTAACAACCATAAAAGCGAGTTATTTGCCAATATCCGTGAGTTGCACAAAATCCAAAAAATTATGAACTGTCATCGACGGATACTAGCGAACAGCTGAGAGAGAAAAGAAAACAATTCATTCACTCAAAAAACAAAACGAACCAGCAATTAAATTAGTTGGAGAACTATGTCATCTGACTTCGGATTTTAATTAAGGCATTTCTTGCATTAACCCCTTTGAGACCTAAGGGGTTGTTCACGTGTTTGATTATATCTGGGTAAGTGGTTCAAGGTTTATTTTAGGGATTACTAAAGCATGGGCTTCTCTTTTGAAGAAACTAAAATGTGACTCGTTTATTCTTAAATTATATGAATCCATGTTTGGAGACAGACCTAATTGTTGGTCTTTATAAATCTAAACAGCTTCTCTGTATTACTGGACTTTATCTTTCCCATGTGAAATTTAACTAGCTTGATTAAACAAAATAGTATGGTCTGGTTTTTCAAAAATGTGCTCTGCAAGGGCAGAGTCAAAATTTTCTGTTTTTTTTCGCTTTTTAAGTGTATTATTAATTGAACTAGAGTGCTGAGTTAATCTATCCGTTAGCCGCTGATCAGTTCTTCCGATATACCAAAGACCACACGAATAAGGAATTATGTAGAATTCTGTAGGAATGTGCATTAATTAAAATCCAAAGTCAGATGACATAGTTCTCCAACTTATTTAATTGCTGGTTCGTTTTGTTTTTTGAGTGAATGAATTGTTTTCTTTTCTCTCTCAGTTGTTCGCTAGTATCCGTCGATGACAGTTCATAATTTTTTGGATTTTGTGCAAATCACGGATATTGGCGAATAACTCGCTTTTATGGTTGTTAGGTATTTGGGCTGATGGGGAGCATTCTACCAATGTTGTTACTACATTCATATCTCTTGTGAGAAAAAAAGCTAATTTGATTAATCAACAGTATTTTCTTCATAATTGTAAAATGAACCGTATTTTACCCAAGTCAATGTGACATTCATTTCACTTAAACACACGTAACGAACGGGAATTTACAGAACGTATAGGGTTTGGTATTTTGAATCATGTTATTAGAGATTGCAAAAGCAAGCGCTACTGGTTAAATCAGGCTATTTCTAGGCTAGAGCGAGAAATATTATGTACGCTTTCTTATGCTGATTTTCATCAAATTAAGGCTATTGCTGAAAATTCTTTTAAGCATGATTTTAGGATTTCTAGACAAAGACTTTTTGAGAAATTACACCGTTTAAAATTGGAAAAACTCTCTAATAATCCACCTTTTGTACCAAATGCGTATCCTGGTCCTGCTGTGATAAATCTCAGCTCCACGCCCCTTACAAAAGACCAAAATCAGGTTCGGTCGGAAGGATTGAAATTTTCGATAGCCCCTTCAAAAATACCTTATAGTGAAATTATCGCGAACACAAAGGGGGCATTTCATGACTCTCGTGCGGACATTGGAGAGATTGCTGAAGTTAGATCACGATTTGTTGAAACTTAGTTGGATTCGCCTTCTGTTAATAATCCAAATTTAACATATTTTAGTAAAAATTAACACTTGGTCTTACATACACTACATAATGATCATTCCAGGATTATTACGAAAGCCGATAAAGGGAATACTGTTGTTGTCTTAGATTCAGGAGATTACGACAAAAAAGTCAGAGACATTTTAAATAATTCTAACACATATGAATAATTAGCTACCGACCCCACAGAAAAATTTGTCCAGGAAGTCCGAAAAGAGCTTTCTTATCTAAAAGGAAAAGGTGAAATTACAAATCAATCAAACAGTTCGTGGTAACGAACTGTAAGTAAGGAGCGACCCGACTCAATGGTAACCGAAACTGTAGAAAACGGAATTTTGATACCAATAGATACATCAAAAGAATCAAATTTTAATACTGATTTCAAATATATAAGTTTTTGAATTTTATAAGTTTCATCAAGTTTAGTCCTACCTATCAAAAGTTACGCGCCTGAGAAAATTTGGCTGATTTTCGAAAAAAGGGGGAAAGACCCGCGAAAAGTTATAGAACTTTAATGAAAATCACACCATCATATTCAGCATATCAGAGAACCCTACTGCGGAGGTTTCAAGCTCCTATCTACAAAAATGTGGACTTTTGCATTTTTTGCCAGAAGAAAGATCACGGATGCATGTTTATTTGTTGTTTTTTTTCCCCAGGGGCAATCGTAACGACCCAGTGGTCCTAGAATATCGTGAGAGGGCTCATTCGAACGGAAATTAAAAGTTCTAATGCCTTTTTTAAGTGACCAAAAAATGGAGGGCAACTAGGCCCCCTCCCACGCTCATATTTTCCCTAAAGTCACCCGATCAAAATTTTGAGATAGCCATTTTGTTCAGCATGGTTGAAAATATAATAAATATGTGTTTTAGGATGACTTAATCCCCCAAAGTCTCCAGGGGGAGGGCTGAAAGCTTTGAACTTTACCCAATGTTAACATATAGTATTGGTTATTGGGAAGTATACATACGTTTTCAGAGGGGATTTTTTCTGGTAGTGGGGGGAGTGGATCGGGGGTTATGTGGGAGGATCTTACCATGAACGAAGTTTTCGTAGGAGAAGACACACAGCTAGGACGGGGGCGCCGGATTTCCCAGCATTTTTTAAATAAAGATCATAAATTATATATAAAAAAAAACGAGTTTTTTAACTGAAAGTAAGGAGCAACATCAAAACTTAAAACGACAGAAAACATTACGTATATGATTGGGTTCATCCCCTAGTCAATACCTCACTCTTTAAGCCAAAGATTATTTAGTACTTTCATAAGAGCTATTTATTCTAATTAACGGCATTTGTGATTAAGGGATCATTTTTAAAGGATTGAAACAAAACTCGAACTTTACCTAAAAGAGCAAAGTATTTACTAGGGGGCGAATCCTCTAATATACGTATTAAAAACATAAGAAAATAGATTATCGTTACGTAACTAAATTCGTAAGTTACGTTTTATTTATTACTAATAAAAACGTTCATAAATAAAATTAAACAAGTTTCGAGAAAGAAATTTAACCACTTAAAAGTAAAATTAATATTCAATTTTTTTTTATTATCCCTGCAAGGTGAGCCAAAATCAAAGCCTGTATTTATTCAAAAATTTTTAAAAAATAAATTAAAAAAAAAGTTTTTTAACTGAAAGTAGGGAACGACGTTAAAACTTAAAACGAACCGAAATTATTCCGTATATGAAAGGTGCTATCCCCTCCTCAACGCCTCGCTCTTTACGCTAAAGTTTGACTTTCTCACAGCTCTATTTTTTTTAAACAATGAAAAACTTTAGCGTAAAGAGCGAGGCGTTGAGGAGGGGACAGCCCCTTTCGTATAAGGAATAATTTCTGTTCGTTTTAAGTTTTAACGTCGTTCCTTACTTTCAGTTAAAAAAAACTTTTTTTTTTTTTAATTGTACAAAAGGTTTTACTCACGTGGGTGCACGTCTCCTTGTTTTTATAGTTTTCATGAAGTTGATAATCGCAGTGTCCTATTTCGAACAATTATTTTATCTTTTGATTATCCTACAGACAAATGAAAAAATCTTATTTGGCTATGGTTTGCCAACTTATTCAGCGTAAGAAGTCCTATATTAAAATTTCCGCTGATTTTGTTACCAAGGTAAAGCAGGTTTCGGTTAAACCAAATACAAGAATTGGCAGTTTTGATGCATATTCAATGTATGCCAATTGTGATCCTCAAAAGGCCGAAATAATTTTGGAGCATAAACTTAATTTTAACTCATCTATATCAGAAAAATCTACTCTTTCGAATCAGACACTTCTTTCTCTTACAGCACTTGTAACAGAACTTCTTTTCACTTCCATTATAGAGGCATTTTTTATAGACAGACATATGGGCTTTCCATGGGTGCCCCCTTTCTCCAATACAGGCTGAAATCATCATGGAAGACCTTGAAGAAAGGGCTATTTTGCAAAGTTTTTGTAAACCTGAATTTTGGGTTCGTTTTAAAGATGATATTTTTTATTTGTGGGAGCATGGTGACGAGTTTCTGGGTTCTTTTTTTCACTTGCTCAACTCCTTGGGTCCAAAACTTGAATTTACTCAGGAATCAGAGATAGAGAGGCGTCTTCCTTTCTTGGATGTTCTGGTGCAACGAAATGATACATGTTTCGAGTATGGTGTCTATAGAAGACCCACTCATAAAGACCGTTACTTAAATTATTCCTCTAATCATTCTCTTGCTGTAAAAAGAGGAGTTGTTACTTCTCTAGGTGATAGAGCATTGAAAATTTGTTCAATACACTTCTTGGATTTAGAGCTCAACCACCTTAGAGATATTTTATTTGGGGATGGTTATCCAATTAGTTTAACAAATTCTGTAATTGCAAAACGCATTAAAAGATTATCATATAGTTCCACAGAAAACACAAATCAAAGGGAAAATTTAGTTTATCTTGGTCTCCCATACTTTAAAAGGGTTTCAGACCACATTTCAAAACATCTAAGAAAAAATAACATTTACACTTACCATAGACCCAGAATAACTATCAGGTACCAAATTTATCAAGCTATAGACCCTATCCCGATAGGTGAAAACTCCGGTGTCTACAGAATTCTTTGTTTGTGTGGTCTTTGGTATATCGGAAGAACTTATCAGCGGCTCACGGACACATTAGCTCAGCACTCTAGTTAAATTAATAATACACTTAAAAGGCGGGATAAAACGGAAAGTTTTGAATCAACCCTTTCAGAGCAAACTTTCCAAAACATAGACTGTATCATTCTGTTTAATGAAGCTAGCCCAATTTTGCATGAACAAGGCATATTCCAGTACCACAGAGAAGCTGTTGAAATTTATATACACCAGCTTTTAGGTCTGGATTCGAACATGGATTCTGGTGACTTAAAAATTAACGAGTCACATTTCGGTTTTCTCAAAAGAGAAGCCGATACTTTGGTAATCCCTGAAATAAACCTTGAACCACTTTTCCAGTCATATAATCAAACACGTGAACAACCCATTAGGTCTCAAAGGGTGTCTGCAAGAAATGCATTAATTAAAATCCGAAGTCAGATTGTGTGTTTTTTTTTCAGTACTTTCATTTGGCCTATAAAAAACCCCATTTTTGCTCATTTTTCTTTCTTTATGTGACATTAGAATTTTTTTGTAATAAGAAAGGATCAGATCTTCCACAAGAGAGCCTTTTTATCCAGCACCTATTATGCATTTATGTATGTTTGATAAAGATTAACGTTTTTGCAAACATAAATAGGTTCTTTTCTGCTCTCTTCTGGCTTGTGGAATTTTTAGAAAACATATTCACATACCCTAAAACAGTAGGACATTAGAATTTGTTTTTAGGATAAGAAAGGATAAGATCTTCCACCACAGCACCTTTTTATCCAGCACCTTTTATGTATTTATTTATGTTTGATAAAGATTAACGTTTTTGCAAACACAAGTAGGATCTTTTCGGTTCTGCTCTGGCTTGCGAAATTTTTAGAAAACATATTCACATAGCCTAAAACAATGGGACATTAGAATATTTTTTAGGATAAGAAAGGATCAGATGTTCCACAAGAGCGCCTTTTTATCCAGCGCCTTTTGTGCATTTGTGTATGTTTGATAAAGATTAACATTTTTGCAAACACAAATAGACTTTTCTCTGTTCTCTTCTGGCTTGTGGAACTTTTAGAATTCAAACTAAAATAGCCTAAAACAATGGGAAATTAGAATTTTTTTTAGGATAATAAATGTTCAGATATTCCACAAGAGCGCCTTTTTATCCAGCGCCTTTTGTGCATTTATTTATGTTTGATAAAGATTAACATTTTTGCAAGTACAAGTAGGTTCTTTTCTGCTCTCCTCTGGCTTGTGGAATTCTTTGATAACTTATTAAAATGCCCTAAAACAATGTGGCATTAGAATTTTTTTAGGATAAGAAAGGTTAAGTTCTTCCACAAGAGCGCTTTTTTATCCAGCACCTTTTATGCATTTATTTATGTTTGATAAAGATTGACGTTTTTGCAAACATAAATAGGCTTTTCTCTGCTCTCTTCTGGCTTGTGGAATTCTTAGATTACATATTAACATGCCCTAAAACAGTGGGGCATTAGAATTTTTTTTATGATAAGAAAGGATCAGATCTTCCACAAGAGCGCTTTTTTATCCAGCGCCTTTTATGCATTTATGTATGTTTTATGAAGATTGACGTTTTTGCACGTAGAAATAGGCTCTTTTCTATTCACCTCTTGCTTGAGGAACTTTTAGATTTAATACTCACATGCCCTAAAACGGTGGGAAATTAGAATTTTTTTTAGGATCCTAAAGGATCAGATCTTCCACCAGAGAGCCTTTTTACCCTACAGTTATTCTGCATCTGTTTACGTTTGATAAAGATTGACTTTTTCGCTCGTACAAATAGACTCTTCTCGCATCTCTTCTTACTTTTGGAACTCTTAGATTACATATTCAAATGGCCTAAAACGGTTGGGCATTAGAATTTTTTTTAGGATTAGAAAGGTTAAGATGTTCCACAAGAGCGCCTTTTTATCCTACACCTTTTGTGCATCTGTTTACGTTTGATAAAGATTAAGGTTTTCGATAGCACAAATAGATTTTTCTCGCATCTGTTCTGGCTTACGAAATTCGTTGGTTTTGCTTTTCGAGTATTTTGCTGGTGTTTCATTCATTTTTCTCATTCTTTTTCATGCTTTTTTAATTTATGTCTTTTCTTAGGCCTTAGTTGCCGGTGTTCTCTGCTGTGACTCAATGACCGGCCTGAGAGTGGTTACTGGATTAAACGGACAAAATAAAAACAATTTCCCGGTTGCAGGCACCCTACAACAGTTAGAGATTGCCACCACTGCAGAAGTGAGGTTTAACAGCAATCTAGAGTTAGCTAAAGAAGCTGTTCCTAGTAGCTCTTCGAAAGATTTTGCCACTTCCCCGAGAGTCACACGAAGCAAAGGTCTACAGAAAGTGCAGGATGAACAACAGGTTCCGAAACTTGAACGTGTTTCAACTCCAACTAAAACGTCTTTCCATCGTAAATTCGAAGAAAAAAAGCTGGCAGAAGCGGAAAAGACTCCGCGAACTCAGCTGGCCGAATCGGTTGGTCAGCTACAGCTCATGAAAGAAAATCACAACATTTCGGTTTCGGAATGGAATGTATCAACTGATGTAAAAGAGGAACTGCTGCTTGTAGATACAATTGAGAAAGTGGACGAATTCATTGGAAGGGCAGAACTTTTACACAAAACAAATACGAATTTACAACAATCCGAAAGCACGTTATCTGGAAATGACAGAAAAGCTTGTGCAAACACTTCTGTTGAGTGTACAACCCCTAAACGTAATCGGAATAGTGTTTGTACGTATAGATTTGTCTCCCCAAAGTCTAAAATAGAGATGGGCATTGAAAATTCTATCATAAATGACATTGCTCAATCTACAGGAATAGAAACGTCTTCCAGGTCAGTAACAGCAAATGACACATTTTCCAATGTTCTTATTGATGTAAAAAATGGTGGACTCGATTCTGCAAAAAAGTATGGTAATCCTACTGCCCCAGTTGGAGAAACTTTAGCAAAAGGGCCTGACCAGTCCACTTATAAAACACCAAAATGTACAACACCTAACGGTTCTCGCGTTAGGACGTTCAAGTTTGATTCTCCAAAATCTCGAAAACAGTTACATTTCGAAAATTCTGGTGCTCCCAACGGTGGTACTCCGACAAAAGGAGCTGACGGCTCATCAAAGAATATTGAAACTTGTGGTAGTGGGCAGTTAAATATTGCTCAAGATACAAGTGGCACACTGAATTGTGACTTTAAAAAATTTACTCGGAAAAGACTCCAAGACATAGGGATTGATGGGAATGGTGGAGCTCAGGGTTTCCAAGAGAACCACAAAAAGCCGAAAAGTAGTAAATTGTGTGATTTCTACCATTTTTACTTTAAGGACTCGATACCATCTGCTCATGAAGCAGAGAGTGATGTGATGGCGCTAGTTGCCGTGACTATTGCTGCAGGCCAAAACTTTGTTGATTGGATGGATAAGAATGCGGCTGATTTTAATTTTGACATTAAAGGAAGAGATTCTAGAATTGTACAAACCTAAAATATTGGGTGTAAATGTTTCTGAATACGCCAAGGTACCTATATTGTTTATCGTTAGCTACATAGTAAGAAAAACTAAATTCCATTCTTGTAGAGCCATGTTCTAAGTGTTCTTGTAGTGCCATGTTCTAGCCAGCTGTAGCCATGTTTAGTATTTTTGTCTTTGTGCATTTTGACGTTGAAAAAGGTAATGATACTGTTAAGATATAACGTGACAATTGATAAAATCAATTTTCATGAGAAGTTCACAGGCAGTAAATATAGTTCCATTTTTTATTAGCATCTGCTATTTAATCATGAAACATTTCTGGATAGGTATATTTAAAAAAAGTAAACTTGAATATTTTAATATTTTTATATTATATATATTTATAATATATATATATATATATATATGTATATATATATATATATATATATATATATATATATATATATATATATATATATATATATATATATATATATATATATATATATATATATATATATATATATATATATAATATATATATATATATATATATAAAAATATATATATATATATATATATATATATATATATATATATATATATATATATATATATATATATATATATTATTTTATATTATTTTTATATTTATAATGTTTTAATCGGTTTTAATATTTGGATGTTTCAGCGGCAAAATAAAGAAAGCTTAGGTAATCTAATTCAAATCAGTAGCGCCCCAACTGCCTCGACGTGGCTGAATCATAATGCTTGCGTTCATATACTAAATTATGACTCCTGCTTTAACTGAAGTCTCTTTTGGTTTAATCAGTGGCGTCAGTTCACTAGAATATATTGTGGGGGGTAAAATGTATTTTTCAATTTGTAGCGTGAGGGGGTAAATTTGTCATTTTTTTCAGTTTTTCAATGAAGATATCAAAAAAGGTTAAAAAAAACAGAATAAGTATTTTTCAAAACTGGGGAGGGGGGGGGGCAAAATATCGAGGGGGCAGGTATTTTTCAAAATTAGGGAAAGGGGTGCGAAAGATCGAGGCCCCTCTCCCGTCCCCAAATGACGCCACTGGGTTAGTTGATCTCAGCTTTTATCAGTGAGCAATTATACGTTTCATGGCAAATTGGTCATGCAACTGTTCCAGCAAGTGGTTCTGGCCGCCTCATATTAACCTACTAGTTAGCGCTCCTACTTTATCCTCTTAACCTGTATCGGACGAAATTGGCCTATTCTCATTCATTCTAATAAAGGACCTCTGGCTTTTATCTCCCCTCTTTGTGAACTATATAGTAACTATCATATATATTATATAATATATATTAACTATATGTAATAGTTCATATATAATATATGTAATTATAATGTATATTTTCTGATGCATTCCCTTTTGATTTACTGGTTGTTGAAGTTTTATTTGTGTGACCCCCCCCCCTTCCAACCCTCAATAAATTCATGTGCATGTATCTGATTTTACGGATGATGCACATTTCGCACATTACGGATCTGCACATTTCGAAGCCGCCTCAACTGCTATTTCATCCACAGGTGTTAATGGATTTCACAAAATCCTGCCTAAAAGTAACGAATTAATTTTTAATAACATAGTTTCAAAAACTTTTATCTCATAAGTTTTTTTATAGGCTTAAGATACATTCGAGAACCCATATTAACATTAAGGATTTAAATATGTTATAATTAGCGTTCAAAAATATTCGTTAACCAAAAAACGCGATATGTTCTTATTATTATAAGTAAAGAGGGGAGGGGACTACCAAACTGGCCCCTTTTTCATCAGAACAGTGTCTGTTACTGGTCGCATCGCAATTTTCGGTATTGAACCATATTTTGAAGCCTGAATATCCCCAGCTAACGTGAGCTCAAACGCCGTATTCACTGTGGGGAGTAGTCATTTAGACATGACTCAGCATATAACTAACGCCTGTGGACGGTATGTGGCCAAACGAGTGGTCCTTCTTAAACAATGGGCAGTTGAAGGGGGATTCAATTCTGCTATCCTATGATGAAGATAATAGCAAGTGATTAATTTGGGTGACTGATGTATAGATTTCCACAGTTTTGAGCTAGATGCACCATACTTGACTTTTCTGCACATAGAAGGGAAATTATTTCCTTGTATTACTCTACCTTTGAAAAAACAGTGCCCTCAAAACAAGTTCTAATTCCCATTTTAGCTGCAGGCAAGGCCGTACCCAGGATTTTTTTTTCGGAGGGGTTTTACTCAAAGATTTTTTTTTGGGGGGGGGGTCTACACAAAACCAAAAAAAATACAAAAAAATTTTGTTTATATCACTTTTTGTTACGTTTTTACGAGTAAAAAAACATTTCCGGAGTGGTTGAACCCCCCCCCCCTCTGGGTACGGCCTTGGCTGCAGGGACGCTCCCTTCGGTCACTTTCCACTTAGCAATCGACAATGTGGTAATTATGTCCGGTAATAATTACAACCTATTAAGAAACTTGTGGAAAAGAATATGTGCGCTCAAGTAAAAATTCTTTCTGACAACAAGGTTGTCGGGTCCTTAGGCTATTAAATATTTAATTTTGTGTCCTCTCCGTGTGTGCAGCCCTCTCCGTGTCTGAAAATAATTTTTAGTGTAACTTTATTAGGGTTTTTTACACCTACCACGCAAAGATTATAGCAAAGTCGAGAAAGCTAAAGTAAAATAACCAGGATTTTTACATATTAGTGTTTGACTGCCCGAAGAAAGTCTGTCCCCCCCCCCCACCTCTCATGAGGTTTATTTTCTATCCATGAAATGTGTCCCTAAGCCTTGGTTTTAACAGCAGTATAGATTTTGCAATTAATTGCTACTATTTTACAATCCTAATGAAATATTTTGTTGATCACCGTGCAAAATTGTTAGTTTGTAGGTTTTGAGATATTAGCTATTTTAATGCTTTATTTTCAGATTTGTCTTTTTTCCAAATCTTTTGCTAATTTCAATTCATTCTAATTCTTGTTTTTAGTTTAAATTTAAAATTTCATTCGCATGTATTTCTAGTATTGTTCTTTTCCATAGGCCTAGACTTTTTAAAAATAAACAGTTTTAGATTTTATTTTATTTTTCATGCACTTTTTAAGTTAGAAAACAGCTTAGTCTTATGATGATTGTCCATGTAAAATAACGTAAAAGAATCTGCGAAATTCTTTCACTTTAAATTTGTGCATATTTAATTACTACACAATGCAAGTTAATCCCCTCTTTTACGCCTGCCACAATTTATTCGATTTTTTGATTATTCAAAACTCAAATGAAAGTTGTTTTCTGCGATTATTTTATTATTATTTTTTTCTCCCATTGTTTCCTTTTAATACAGAATTAACCTCTGAGAACAGACAAAGTCAGAAGGTTGCCAGGATATGTAAAAGAGTAAATAGTCTAGCAATGGGGTGATATGTTTGCCAGGAAATCACTTGAAAGACTATGTATTGTAAGTCGGTATATTATCCTCATGAAGAACCTATAACTTTTGTTTCCATAGTTCAGAAATGTTTATTTGAATTTTTTATGGAGTTGAGGAGGAACATCAAGATAGGAATTCTGCTCTAAAGTTCAACACTCGGGAACCACTCCCATAGGGACCAAAGAAAACAATCTCGCTGCTTTTAGTTTTTATCTGCTCATTCTGTCGATTTTAGTCTTCGTCTGTCTTAGACAGGTACTTAGTTTATTAATTAGATTTTCATTAATAATTAGATTATTAATGAAAAGCCAAGGACTGTCACATGATGTAACGCTCCATAAGTTTGTGTAATGGTGCTGAGGAGCAACGCTACTGATTTCTTTTTCTTAATTGTGATCAGCTGAATGTCGTAATTAGAAATGATAATTTCATATTTTCTTTTTCCGACATGGGATTGTGAAACAGAAGAAGTTTACTGGAAGTGGGCAGAATTTCCAGGAATCTTTTAGAGTTTCAATAGGAATTATTTATTTATAGTATCTATACATTTATATTTTAAAGAAGAAGTAAAACAGAACTCCCGTATCTCCGAATGTATACCAAGGATCATAAGGTGTTGTATTCATGTAGAACATATAATTATATAATATATATTTAATATAATTATAATCACTTCGAGGCCTGAGATCAAAAATTATGTATTTTATATAGACCTGTCGGAAATAATTCAGGAAAAGCCAATCTGGCTTTTTGAAAGAGAGTGTTTCAGTGAGAAGATAATTATCTGATGCAAAATTGATTGGATACTATGTTATCCCGCAAAGCTCATTGAAAACTGCACAAAACAAGCGTGTATCTCCTTAATACAGAACTGTGGTTGTGTCTAAGCCCCCCCCCTCCTTAGCTGACCTATCTTCTTGGGCGTTTCTAAGCTTCTGTATATTTTTTTTCAGTTTACAAGGTGTGTTTTTTGACTTGAGTGACGAGCCTAACTCAGACGGCACACCTAGTCTCCGAATTTCTGACTTTTCACATGCCCATCGAACCAGTGATAATAATTCTTATTATCTATGTTCAAATACATCTCAGTAACATTTTGTAGAGATTACCACTAAGGACTTTCTAGATCTTTTTTTCTTTTTTTGTTAGGGGCACTGATGCTGCTAACCTAGAAGGCCCATTCCAGACTGCCCAAAATCAAACTACATAATGTACATATTTTCCGTCTTGAAGTTGGAAGAGAGTGAGAGTTTATATGTAAATGGAAAGGTCCCAAGGCTGATAGGTGAAAGGAGGTCCTTGAGAACAAGTACAGTATATTGAAGATAAGGTGGGAACAAAATCGTAGGAAAGTTAGAGCAGGTGATGTGTTACAATTAATTGAAGTTGGGCAGAGGAGACGGTTGTGTAGAATAGATAGATGTTAAAGTGGAAGATACCAAAGAAAGTATGCGGTAAGATTACAATTTTGAATTCTATGAAGATTAGTAAACAGGAAAACGCTGAAAGGCCTTTTACCAAAGATTTACCCAGCGTACAATGACTAAAAATCTTTATATTGCAGATAGTGTTAGATTTAGCAATTTAAAAGGCCTTATTTGAATTTTTATTTAAGATTTGAATTTAAAATGGAAAAAGGATGACGAACTTGGCCTTGATTCTCAAAATAGACACGGGTCGCTCAATTCCTTCCATAGTGAAACGCTAAAAAAGGTCAAGGCATTAGTCCTCTGTATGATAATAACGCAGTAGCTGTACTGGTCCCGTAATAATCTCCGCAGCTCATTTCTAATGTAATCCTGGAGTTAAAGAGAGTCAAACACGTATACAGAGGAGGGGGGTTGATTGTCCCTTAAAATGCCATAATTTCCTCCCTTAGTTTCAAAACATGTTCATGTAAATACCTTCTTTGTATTTTTAAAACGGTACTTTGGTTTTGTCCTGTTTTTTTTCCTGTAAGTTTGTTGCGACAGAGTCCCCTGCATTTTCTATGGGATTTGTAAATTTCTGATTGGATTGATGAATATGACGTTACGCATTGAAAATTTGTGTTTAGTTCTTGTCTGGGGCACTGTTTTCAGCTGAAGTGGAGATTATGATCTATGTCACAGAAGACTATCTGAAGTTGTTCTGGTGTGCTTTCGTTTCTTTGGACCATGTTTTTGCTTTCGATTGGAAAGCTCTATTCAACCGGGCAATGGTTTTAGTTCATGTTAGAATTAACCTAAAAGTGCGTGTGACGGCTCATGGCCCCATCGTTGATATATGTTCTTGGTACTTTAAATTAATATTTTAGAAATCGGAAAAGGGAGTAGGCTACTTTCCCACAGGTACGAAAGTGCTACCAATTAGTGTTTAAGTTATCGTTGTCTGTTATCAAATGTGCCTCCTAAAATTTTTATATCTTCGCTACTAAAGAATTAAGAGCCTAACCTTTGCTGCTTTCCTATTATTAATTTTAAAAACAGGGGCGAATCTCCAGCACTTTCATAGGGGGGGGGCAAGACTGGTCCATATCTGGATAGTCAAGGGGCATGGGATATATAATATTTTTTCTCCACACTATTGGGGGGGGACAACTACCCCCCTTGCCCCCCCCTCCAAACGACGCCCCTGATTAGAAAGTTGGCATGTGGCAAGAAATGAGGACTGAGCTGATTAGAGTAAAAGTACATCAATTTTTTTTATAGAATACGTATTATTAGATACAACGTTTTGAAAAGATAGATGAGTTGACAACTTTCTTGTTGTAGTATACAATAGAAGAAACGAGTTAATCAATACGCACAAACCTAACGAAGTGCTTACCTGTTTTAAAATCAAGCTGGAGGCGCAAAATTTGTCCCTGACCTACTTCAACATCCCCCTACCCTGCCCGCTACCATATTCCGAGCAGAAATTCGGCATGTTGCACCTTACTTGAACCAAAATCGCATAATAGATTTTGATTGACATGACTGGTGAACTAAACTAAACAGAGGCCCTCCCTTCACCAGCTTTCCAGCTGGTGTTGTTTTCGTTACAGTGGTAACTATGTGTTGTTATTGTATTATTGTATTTTTTTTTACTAAGAAATGCGAATTCGGTCCATTAGGGTTTGTGATAGTTCTTTTGCCAAAAAAAATATCTATCTATATATCTGTCTACAAACATAAGCATGTTGCTCCTTGTTTGAACCAAAGTCAGGCAAGGATTTTCAATCTGGATAATTGAAGGACCAAAACAGGTCCGTGTCTCCTTCAACACCAGCTTCCTAATTGATCGGTATGTAACATCTTCTTTGAACCAGAATCATTAAAACTGTTTTAGTGAGGATAATTGGAGGTGCAAAACCATCCCTCACCACCGGTTTTCCAGCAGAAAGGTGGACTGGCTTTTTGTCACGAATCAGTTTGAAGTTTATTAGATAGAAGCATTTTTCCAAAGAGACGATAGACGAAAGAGAAGATGGTGATTTTCAGGTTCACTGCTTCTCTTCTCTGGTCTTTATACTAAAATGCTCATATCCCTTTGAGACTTATTTGACAACTAAAGTTTGACCAGGGGGGCAAAGCAGATAGACTTTCAAACTTGTCTACCGTTGGTTAGCCCTACATACCACCCCCTACCATGGGCGCCCATAAGCTGAATTCTAGGGGGGCAAACCTCATCTAATTGGCACTTTTAATGCTATATAATATAAATTTCTGAACAAAAATATAAAAATAAGGCAGCATCATTCAGCCAGGGGGGCAGGAGCCCCCCCCCATATGGGCGCCCATGCCCCCTACCCTAGAGCTTATTATTCACTTAAATTTGGTTGGCAGCTACCTACCGTCAAGGGGACGTTAATCATGAAATGTTAGACCTTTACAGCCCAGGTGCTTGTATACTTCAAAGTTTCAGTGCTAGGAGATTTCTCCTTATTACGGAGAGTGAATTTTAAGCAAGCATGATAAAGTATGTTCATCTTCAGGAGTGACTAGTTTTGAGACTATCTTCAAGAAAAGGGTCGTCTTTTTTTCTTCTTTTTTTCTCTTTTTTTAGAAGATATCTTATTTGACCATTTTAAAAAGTTTTTTGTCAATTCTTTTTTTTTTAATCGATAGCAAACAAACAATACAAAAGTGTTGCTTTGCCCGACTCAGTTAATTCAGGATATCAGTTAATTCATCATATTCAACACGATATACCAAGGGTATCAAGTTACTATATGTGAAGCTCGTGAACATATAAGCTGTTTCTCGAAAAACACTAACTTCTAGTACACGTATTTCAATGACACTGTTCACCCTATTCAATTAGAAAAATCATGTTGTTTTTATAAATAAGTCTTATTTTATTATATCGACACACTACTAACACAAAATTTTATAACAGGTAATTTATAATAGGTAAATTTTTCAAGGGTTGTTCTAATGAAACTTGGCTTTGATTATCCTCAAGACCATTACTAATACCTGCTTTGTCTTTACGTCTGCCAGCTCAAACCAGTGATCGGATGGAAAGAAGTCTTTGAACCACCGTAAAACAGTAGCTACCAATTCAGTCCAGTAACAGGATAAAAAAAAGTCTATGAACCAACGTGCTACAGTAGCTACCCGTCCAGTCCAATTCGTAAAACCAAATTTATCTTGAGTTTCAGGCTTGATGACTTTCACTTGAACACTCTTGTATGATGATTGACTTTTCCCTTTGCATTGACTGGGTGACTGTGTATGCGGCAGTTTATTCCTATTTCTCCATTCGTTTAGCTTTCCATACAATTCCAGAGCAGCGTGCCTAATATTCTGTTTGATGAAGTTAGTCTGGGCATAAAACTTGCCCTCAACCAGACAATATATTCTAAAATACCATTCATTGGTTATTTCCTTAACTCCTTCGTGACCAAAGCAAAACAAGTAATGAAGCAATTTTATTGCTTTGCAAACATGAATCCAGTGATTAAAATCATCCAATCTTTTTGTGACCACTTCCATTATTTCAAGCATTTTAATAGAATCATGGGTAAGTCTGGCAAGTTTAATCTTCAATTCAGCTGATGGCTCTTCATCATCATTGCATGTGGCTTTTCTTGCTAAAATCTCTGCTGAGCTATATCCCTCTAATATATTTTTACGTTTCTTTTCACAACCTTTAGGTTCATTTTAAATGTATTACTGCTGTGATTAGACCCCGGTGCCGAGCCGATGAGGAAAGACCGATGGCGGCGGGGCCAAAACAATGGACCACCACTGTGCCACCGGTAAGGTGTCGGTGGCGTGCCGCCGGCGCGATCAATGTTGACCGTAAACATTAATGTTTTCATAAGTCTTTCTCAAATCGCAGCCTAAATTTACAACCGATACGAGACTATTAATGAATTAAAAAATTCATTAGTCGCTGGCGGAAACTGGTGTTCGTTATTCATCAAAAGAAGTAGAAATGTGGCAGAAACGAAATGGCTGTGGTGTTTCAGAACTCCTGCATAATCCGAGTAGTTGAAGTATCTATTAGCTATGTATTCTTAACATAAATAATTATCAAAATTAGTAGTTTTTTTTTCATCAAGCATTACTGCATACAAAACTTCAAATACCGTATCACAAAATTCGTCAGTTATCTGGGTAAAAACTTTGAATATAACTTTGAACTTGGAAGCTCAATTTTTTATAATGCCCTTTGCCTATATCTGTTTTGTCACCTTTAAAACAGTTAAAATGAGTGACTTTGATATTGATTGTTTTTTTTTGCTCTTTCGGATTCATAAAAAACCTTCTTATATTAAAAACCGGTTTTTAATAACTATAAAAAAAAAAATTCATTTTAAAGTTTTTTTGGCTTCTTTATAGAATATATTTTATGTTGGCTAAGGCTGAATTGCTGCTTTTTTATTGCTTTTGGCTGCTCTTTTGGATATTATTCATTTTTTCTTTTGGGGATTCATTCCAATATATAAGCTCAAAAATACCTAATATCAGTCAAATTATAAACTGCATCTAAAAGCAGTAAATTTATCAAGTTAATAAATTCATGGTGAACCCTTCCCTTGAGAACATTCCAATAACAATGAAACAAAAAACACTTAATCTTTTATTCGGTTGGAAGAAAAATGAAGTGCCAGCTATTTTCTTTGGAAAAAAAGGATAAGCTCCTCCGTTTTAAATATTATTAAATGAAACAATATGCCAACTGAAGTAGTTCGTGTAAGATGTTGAAATTTTCTTCCTAGTTCGTCACTTTTAATCCAAGCAAAATGTTAGGACACTTAGTATCAGTTATTGAGTTTAAGCTTTGATTTCCAAATGCTCACAAAAATTACCAGTCGCAACAATAAGTCACCTGTGGTCAAAATACTCTTTGATCCCCGGACAGGCTCAAAGCTTCTGCTATGGTTATATCCATGGAAGTCTCCAAAGAGTTTCTTTTTAAAATAGCTTTCAAGCGTATTTAAGGGTATTTAGCCCTTTTTGCTTTTCTTCAAAGCTTTGAAAAAAGTGTTATAATATTACAAATGTTACATTTGTTATATTTGTGCATATTTTTGGTAATCATTTGTGGGGTAGTCGAATTTTTTAAACCACTGTAGATACGTAAGAACGTTGCAACATCTAGTACCCCGAGGTCATAAGACTGTCAAAGACTCCTCCTTGAACCTCCCAAATTGAAAGCTTTTATTATGACCTGGCCTTTTAATGTAACTTGGGGACTGGACCAAGGGCGCCATTGTCACTCGAGCGCAACGTTAGGTGGGGATGTCGCTATCGCTTTCGTCACACCAATTTGTTTTATTGTGAATCTGCCTGGTACGTATGAATGAATGTTTTCAAAGTAAACCCGTTTCATCAATAATAATAAAAAACGGGTCGGACGCATTTGTCCCTTTCGGTTTGGATGATAAAACCATACAAGTGCTGTATCAAGTATAACTCACGAAAATCTTGTTAATTTTTGTCAACTTGAAAATAAAATTCTTGACTGTGAATGATGTAAGAAATAGCGATTGGGAAACTGCATTCCAAATGATTTAAACTCATTTCATAAAGACGATACTTTTTTTGTCAACATATGAAGAACTGTGTATATTGCAATATTTGCAATTGCATATCGCATCTGTCTGGTTTTTATGCAAAGTAACAAAAGAGACGAAAATTAACGAACAAGAGAGTAGTGAAGAATTATGATACGCAAAGTAATATTTGACAGGGAAACTCACTGGTGATAAATCCCTAGGGGTGGCACCGTGATTGCGTGATTTTCGGAGATTCGGGGAACCAAATTTTTTTTCAGGGAAATACCCGAACATTCGGGGATAGTGCAAGCCCTGCTTGATTTCTAATCAGGAAAATCGAAATACTAAACCACACGAGAAGGAAAAGCTCCGACTCTGCGGTTGTACGCACTAAAGTATTGCCGCAAAATTAATATAAAGTCAACCGAACGCCGCCGCCTCTGCCAGCGGCAGCGCACCGGTGGCGTTGCGACACTTCGGCGGTGGTCGATCGGGCCTCTCGTCGGCGACTTTCGGTCGATCCGCCGGCGCGGCGCCGGGGTCTAGATATGATGATATCATACTGAGATCACTTGACTCTTTGCATCCTTTTATATTGGCGCATGACGTCATGCAAATGATGTCATCATGATTATACAACGCATATCAATTGAACATATTGAATCATATTATTTGAATCCTAACATATTGAATCAATTCAACATATTGAACTGAAACATATCAATCTTCTATGTTTCAGTATGGCGTCATTTATTTTGTCATGACGTCATGCACCAATATAATAGGATGCAAAGAGTCAAGTGAACTTAACTTTGCTGCTTTCTTTTATAAATCTATTTCTTTTTGCTATTCGAATGGGTTTTTCTTCTTTTTTTACTCTAGTAAAAAAAAACCTTGAACTGAGATTCTTCTCTAGATTGCAAATGCTCTAAGGCCTCGTGAGGGGGGGGGGGTCGTAAAAGTAAATTTTATTTTTCTGTAGCCTCAGAGTGGCCCTGCACGCATTCCAACTAATTTTCGTTTTCTGATTTTAAATTTAAGTGAAATGCAGAGATATCTTGTGATTTAAGTGAAATGCAGAGATACCTTATACAAACCAGTCAGGTGAAATTTAGCTGTCCGTCATTTTTACTGACTAAAAATTGACACAGAATCAAAGGAAAACAAATTAGGTTTTAAAAACGCGGGGTTATTTGACTTCCTCTTTTAAATAATGTAAGGGATCTGTGGGATTGGCTTACGAAGACACGTCTCGGGTTTTAAAAAGGCTGGGCTATTTGACTTTCCTCTCCGAAATACACTCAAGGAATAATGAGATTGGCCTACGAAGACACGCTGCAGATGTAAATCGATGAACTTAAAGTGCCCTTCTTACCACCGAATAATAGCAATGTAATCTCTATTTTTCAATTTGTTTAAACTTGCAAAAAAAAAACAAAAAAAAAACATAGTTTATAACTGGGGATTTAGGCAAAAGGATAGTAATTGTGAGCATTTTGTAAAATAGATTAAATAGCATTTGACAGGGCCAAAAGAAATTGCTCTTGGCAAGGCCGAATCCAGAGGATGGAGTAAGGGGTTTGACCCCCCCCCCCCGTGATGTTTGTCTGACTCGTAAAAACGTAATAAAAATTGCATATAATCAAATTTTATATGCCCTTTTTAAGTTTTTGGTCTCCTCCCCCCCCCCCCAAAAAAAAATCCTGGGTACGGCCCTGACTCCTGTTGTCCAGCCCCGGTGGTTCTGAAGAAGTCTAAATGCATAATTTCTTGAACTCCTATGCAAGACTAATCACAATGATTTATCTTTTTTACTCGCACCTTTATCCTAAGAAAGTTTCAAACGAGCGAAGTTTCTTGGGTTTGGCTGGTATTTGTAAGATGAGGGATATTAGGGTTAGAAATTGAACACAATATTTTATCTTTTATTTTACTGGCACCTTTTTTGAAGGAAATTTTCAAATGGAGCGGAGTTTTTTGGGTTTAGCTGTGATTTTGCGAGGTGCGTGACACAGTGTTTGAATTGAACACAACATTTATCTTTTTTTATTGGCACCTTTTTCGAAGAAAATTTCCAAGTGTAGCAAAGCCTTTTGGCGTTAGCTGTGATTTTATGCGGTGAGTGATTATATAGGGTTAAAAATTGAACAAAAATTCCTGAGAATTACACTGAATTTTAGCAGAACGAATAATGGCTTTAAATCAGTATTTAGAATGCATGATTTATAAGTTCCGGTTGCTTTTCAAAGAAACATGCTTTTTTGGATTTATGTTAAGCGATGATGTTTCAAAATAGGCTGAGATTAAAGTCACTGAGATAAATTTTTAATTGACCGCCGATTCATAATCCATAAAATGAAATTTCCGTAATGTTTGTCCAGACTTTACCTTGAAAAAGAGAAAGATTGCACTGCTGGACACAACCACAAGAAAATCTTGTTTGTTAATCTTATATGACTGTCCAAAGATTTTTAGGTTAGCTAAAAAAAGTATATATATATATATATATATATATATATATATATATATATATATATATATATATATATATATATATATATATATATATATATATATATATATATATATATATATATATATATATATATATATATATATATATATATATATATATATATATATATATATATATATATATATATATATATATATATATATATATATATATATATATCGAATAAGGTTGAATATTTTGAAGTTCAGGCACGTAAGCAGACTTTCTTAGGGGGAGATGAGGGGCAATAATAAAACAAACAAAGGTATTTATGTGTTATCCCGACCGCACTCAAGAAGTTTGATCTGTTTAAAACCCATTTTCTGTGTGCACTCTCAGATAATCAGCTTAGCCTGAGTGAGATAAACTACTATGCAGTTATCTTTTAATTAAATATTTAATATATAGAGGTGGGTAGGTATTTATGTAATGTGTTCTGGACGGTCCGATTTCCTTAATTCTTTGTTGTAGTTTACATAATTATGTTACTAAAGTATTATATTTTCATTATGCTCAGGTATATTTTATTATGATTAACCTAACTTCTCTTCTTGAGTGTGATCGGGATAGTACGTAAGTATCTATAGAAATTTTAATTTGATAATATGGATAGGAACTACTCAGAAATTCGGGAAATTTTAGTATTAAAATTTCTCTTTATTGATAAAGTATCTCTCCAAAGGTCGGTCATGGAAGTTTTATGACAGATGGGTTCATTGTTGTAGCCTACATAAAAAAAAAATATATGAAAGAATGCGAAAACACGTTCAGAATCGGATAGGTTTTTACACGAAAACATTTATCGAAAAGACGACCCCAGAAGCTTGGAGCATTGCTGGATGCATTACAACGAGTCTAATTGTAAAACTGAATATATTTATGTACTTTTCTCTTTTTGAAGTAGGATCATACCCTGAAACAACTTTACTGAATGGGGGCTTACTACATATACGTATGTGTAAAACTTTCCGCACTGAAATGTATTATAGATACACTAAAAAAAAAAAACTTAGGCCCCCTCCTTCCTCTCTCCCTGTAGAAATAACAAGAGTGCTTGTTAATTTGTTAATGGTTGTTTTGACTAAAATAAGCTCTGGAAATGAAAAGACCAGGGTATACATGTAGAACCTTAAGATAATTTAGGCTTATGTTAGAAAGTAATAGTGCTTGAACATATGTTGTTTCTATTTAATAATTATAAAAAGAAAATATCAAGTATTATCTACTGAGCTTTGGTGATCGAATAAAACCATTTTCTGTGATCTTTTCATGTGTTTGTTCGTTTGCCCATGCCGGGGTAACCTTCCGTGCGCTGCTTACCCAGGATTATTTTTTTAGCCATTCATTTCCTATTTTCGTACCTTATTTATCCATTTACTTTTTGGTGATATTGATGAATTAAATTCTTACTCTCCCCCCCCATAATTACTAGCTCTGCTCTCCGTCGGGAGTGTAGTGTTTTGTTGTTGTGTTGTACTGAGTTTAGTCAATAAATTCATTCGTTCAATCTGCATATGCAGCATTTTTGCATCCATAATAGTTTTTTTTTTCTTTAGCTCAGAGTTTCTAATTTTAAGGTTTAAAAAAAGCTTAACTCTCTTTAAATCCATATTCCAAAAATATGATTTGGTCGTAGTAAGAATTCTATTGTGAAAGGTCTACAACAACTCTTTAAGTGTTCTTATCGGAAGACAGGTATAAAAAGCACAAAAATATTTAAATCTGAAAGATATTTTTATTTATTAAAAAGCTTTATAATAGCCAAAGTCCCCCCTCCAACAAGCCATACCCTGAAAGTTTCAACTCGACCCCCTAGCCTTGAGACAAAATAGGTAAATCAAAACTATGCATAAGGTTTGTCACAATTTTAACTGAACTTAGTTTTTGGATACCCTACTGACTGACCGTGTTTCAAACAGTAGGCTGTAAGAAAGATGTGGTTCATTCCCGCTTTCTAGGACTATAATAAGAGAAAGATTGGGATGGCTAGGGTACATTCTGTGGATGAAGGATGACAATTTGCCAAAAATTTTTATGGCTAAACGGAAAGCAGGTCGTCCATGGTTGGGGTGGGAGGGTGTCGTAGAGAAAGACTTAAGGGAATTGGGAACTTCCTGGGAGGGTGTAAAGAGGGAGGCTTTGAATAGATTGGGATGGAGTTGGAGCGTGTGTAGCTGTGTTGACTCCCGGCGGCTTGATGCTGTTAGTAGTAGTAGTAATTTATAATAAAACAAGCAAGGACCTGCGTTACAGAGAATACCCGTGGGTCTCCGGCGTATGGCGTCGCATCCTGGAGTTAACAGACATAATGAACTATTATATAGAGATTATAAAGGATTTTGTGAGGAATTTATAAGCCGAAAACAGTTAAAGCATGATCTAGATTGAGTCATTTTGTCCCCTTCATGAAGGACAAGAAACAACTCCCAACGTTTGAAGCAGTTGCCTCTATAAAATGCTGCATATTTTTCATTACCCCCCCCCCCTATATTTCTTTCTCCTCATAGATTTTGGAAAACCCTTTTTTTGATATTTTCAATAAAAAAAACATTTTTGTTTTTTCATTGGAAAAAGTCAAAGAAAAAAAAAGGTCCTCCTAGATTTTGAAAAATGTATCCCCCCCCTTCCAACATTTTCCTGAATTGGTGCTCTTGCAGGGAAGGTGTTTCCAAGAACAGAGCTCCTTATTCCTATTTTAACTTAAAAAATCAAAGTGCTATAAAGCCACGATTCATTCTCATATGCGCTTTCAAGCCTCTCATTTAGGGAAGAAATGGAATTTGGTGCTTGAAAACACAATCCTAGATCCTCTTTTGTGTTCTAGATTGGAAATGGGCCCAAGAATTTAACTCTGGCGTAGGCCAATTTGAAAAAAAAAATACCATAAATATTTAAAGTTGTGAATTAGTAAGAACAGGAAAAATCGTAAAAATCTTGATGTTTGGGGTGACATGGGGCCAAATACCTCTCCTATTCCAATGTGTCCGCATGTAGACCTATGTATTCCCAAAAGTTACTGATATACTGCAAAGTATGTCCTAGTTTTTGGGAGGTTAGTGTGCTCCAGTGAGGAAGATATAGAAGTAGGAACTAAGAAGCTCTTGTGCTTAAGTATTATCCAGAACACAATTGAAAAGTGAAGTTGGGTTAATCCTACTGAAATGTACATAAATATGATGTAAATATAATACTTTAGTAACAAAATTATGTGAACTATAATAAATAATTATGGAAAGCAGGCCGCCCAGAATGTATTATATTAATAACCTAGTCACCCCTATATATCAAATATTCAATTAATATATACGTACATTTAAGTTTATTTCACGAAGTATAAGCCAATTATAACCGAATGCGTGAAAAAAACCGGTTTACTCAGATCAAACAAAGCAAACTTCTCAAGTGTGTTCTGGATAATACGCAAGTACCAAAAAACCTCTACGAACCTTTTTCAAGCCCTAGACCCACTTCGTAAAATTTTCATTCATGTACCAAACTTTCCAAGGTAGTGAAAAGTCGGTCTCTTGGCTTTTATTCTTGCTAGTTCACTAACTTCCTGATCTAGGCACTGCCGATCTTTGTGACGATACGTTCATCCAGAGTGGTCTACAATTAACCTTGTTTGGATATTCTTTAAGTTTGGCTAATTACGCATGTCAGAATATGGAGGATTTTCAAAAGATCACTCAGGTGACCTTACACACATCTGACCTTTGTAAAAAGTTGGGAGGAGCGTTTTATACTACCCGTAATGTATCTGTTTCAAATTACGTATTCAGTAAAACTTAGTCTCGTTTTTGTTGTTGTAGATACAATATAAAGCCAAGGATTTATATATCTACCAGTGCTTTATGTTGCAAGCGTACTTCAAGGTGAGAAATCATGCAATTTGCAATCTTTCGAAAGGCATTAACTGCAAAATATCAGACGACTATAGCGTGTATTGAAAAGGGGAATGAGGATATTTACAGCTCTAAACAGAGAGGAATGGTGGTTCTCCCACTTGAACCTCCTCCAGAATGAAATTGCCCATTATTTTTGTGGGTTAAGGCCTTGAGTAGGGGGTATTGAGAAGGAAACATTTTAAGAAAACAATTCTTACCTCATAATATGAAGGGCAAAGTTCTACGAAATCATATTATTGAGTTAGGACTGAAGTAAATACATCATTCGATGCCTTTTTTTATGCTGATTACGAATATAATAAGCATTTCTATCGTAAATGAATTTCAGCCCCCCTCCCTATATAGGCTATACCTAACCTAACCCAACCTAACCTGGTAAAGTTCTACGAAATCATATTATTGAGTTAGGAATAAAGTGAATACACCATTCGATGCCTTTTTTTATGCTGATTACGAATATAATAAGCATTTCTATCGGAAATGAATTTCAGCCCCCCCTATATAGGCTATACCTAATCTAACCCAGAGTTGGCCTATATGGGGGGGGGGGGGGGTGAAGCTTTCATTTCCGATAGAAATGCTTATTATATTCGTAATCAGCATAAAAAAAGGCATCGAATGGTGTATTCACTTTTGTCCTAACTCAATAGTATGATTTCGTAGAACTTTACCATATGAAGAATAATCGTAGCTAACGCATTTTGACCGCATCACCAGAGGCGTCGTTCGGAGGGGGCAGTTGCCGGTAAATTTTTACCAAAACATATTATTGACTTAGAATAAAATGGATATACCACTCGATGCCTTTTTTTATCCTCTTTCGGCTCTTTCCGAATATAATAATCATTTTTTTTGTCAGAAATGTATTTCAGCTCCCCACCCCTATATATACCAAGTCAGGGTATATATTTGTGCAACAGGGGGGTGGGGGTAAAGTTTAAACTTATATTTCCATTTACATCAGAAATAAAATTTGCCCCCAACCCCCTAATGTGCAAATATATACTGAATTGGTATATATAGAGATAGGGCTAAAATTCATTTCGGACAAAAATGTTTATTATATTTGGAAAGAGCATAAAAAAGGCATCGAGTGGTATATTCACCTCATTCGTAAGTCATTAATATGATTTGGTAAACATTTACCCAGTCCCCCCCCCAATACTTCGGAGAAAAAAAGGTACTTTTGTCTTATAGCCACCACACTAAAGATCTTGTCTCGCAAACATGAGACAATAACCGGTTTTCATGGTTTTTATACCAGACTGTATTAGTTTCGGCTCGGTGGGAAACTACATTATAGCTATAATTTAATAAATATTTAGTTGGTATTTTGGTTAGGTTAGATTAGTTTCGGGTTTCCATAATTCTTTGTTGTAGTTTTCATAATTTTGTTGATAATGTATTATATTTTCATCGTATTTTCTTTTATTTAATTAGCTTTAACCAAACTTCACTTCTCGACAGAACTTCAGTGTGGTGGCTCATAAGACACAAGTACCAAAAAAATTATTACATACCCCATGCCCCTTGGCGATCCGGATATGGACCCCTCTTGCCCGCCAATAAAAATGATGAAGATACACTCCTGCGCATCACCACTGTACTTTACCCCCAACCCTCTATTATGTAAATATATAGCCCAAATTATATATTTCTCATTCATTCTGCCACCTGTCACTCTCGTTTTTTCGGTTCTTGTTTCGTCGCAATTGATTCGTTCTACGGGTACACAGGTTGAAACAGGAGAGGCGCATTGGCAGAATGCACATGAATATATAATTTAGGCTGTGTATTTGCACATTAGGGAGGATCGGGAGTAAAGTATAGTGGAGCTACACTCAAAATGTGTTGAAAAATATTAATTTTGAAGAACTGCTATTCCGGCTGGGATCATGCCAAGTCGAACCTTGGTTAAAACGAAAACCTGCCATCTGTAAAATATTTTGGTAAAATTTTAGTGTAGGCCTAATACAGAAATCGGAAAGCCATAAAAAAAATAATACCATTCGAATCCACATTCAACGTTCTTTCTAAATATAATAATCGTTACTAATAACCAGATTATGAGCCTCATTTGTGTTTTGGTCGTCTCAGGAAGGAGGGCATCCCTTCTCCTTGGAGGAATGCGGATGTGTCTCAACGAGTCTTTTTTAATTGCTGTTCCCTTGTCTTTTTTGCTACTTTTGTATCTTTCATGGTTTTTTTCTCCTTACCAAAGGCAATATTGGAAAATTCCAGTTTACTTATATTTTATTGTATGACTCGACGACCTTTGCTAAGATACCTTATTTTTGTGTGAATGTAACAGGTTTTCCAAGTATAACCAGTGGGAAAAGTTGGATGTTGTCATTCTTTAGCGTGGGTATTCTGTAATCAGACTGGGTACATTTTGTTGACATTGTGTTAAAGTAATTCAATTACATTAATTGATGATACAGATAGGGGAGGGGGGCTTTGAAACCACTTGAGGAAATCTAATTGATTTTCTCCCAAAGTTTTCACAGAATTCCCGGTTTTGTTATTGCTACCGAATTTGCCCCACACCCGAATGTGTACTCCAAAACTATCTTTTCTTAACATACGTGTTGAAGGTAACAGACCCTACGGCAACCACGATGTGCCAGTAGCTGCGTTAAACAGTTCAAGCCGCTGTTGATCTACCATTGGAAGGAATCGACAAGTCACTTTACTGGGGCTTCCCTCCCGCTTCCTCCCACTAAGGCAAGTTGTCCCACATGAAAAGGCAGCGTAGAATCTTATTATACTTTCTTTTTTTATAGATTGGTTGCCAGTTAATGGAGCCAGAAGGGGGAGGGGGCATACAGAACTTATGGGAACCATATTTGCGCTTCAATTTTGTCCTGCGAACAAGGTTTTTGTCACATTTTAGGAACATATATATACATATATATATATATATATATATATATATATATATATATATATATATATATATATATATATATATATATATATATATATATATATATATATATATATATATATATATATATATATATATATATATATATATATATATATATATATATATATATATATATATATATATATATATATATATATATATATATATATATATATATATATATATATATATATATATATATATATATATTGTTACCGTAAATATCCGAAATCTAGTTAATTCACCGTTGACTGTCCAAAATTCCTTTTTCTCTGCTTGGATTCAATCGTCCGGCCTTAAATTAAATTAAATAAAAAAAAACAAGTTTTTTAACTGAAATTAAGGAGCGACATTCAAACTCCCCACCTCAACGCCTCGCTCTTTACGCTAAAGTTTTTTATTGTTTTAAAAAATAAAGTTGTGAGACAGAATCAAACTTTAGCGTAAAGAGCCGGGCGTTGAGGAGGGGACAGCCCCTTTCACATACGGAATAATTTCTGTTCGTTTTAAGTTTTAATGTCGCTCCTTAATTTCAGTTTAAAAAAAAACTAGTTTTTTTATTTAATTTCTGAACGTTTTTGAAATAATGCATTTTTGATTTTGGCTCACCATACATGAATAATTAAAACGAAATTTGCATGTTAATTTTACTGTTTTTTGGCTAAATAGCTTTCTCGAAATTTTGTTCTGACGTAACTTACGAAACAACTTACGTAACGAACTTGTATATTCGTATGTTTTTTATTAGGTATATTAGGGAGTTTGCCCCCTAGTCAATGCCTCGCCTCTTTACGCTAAGTTTGAATTTTGCTCTAATCACAAACCCCTGAATCACAAAGGCCGGTTAATTAGAATAGATAACTATTTTGAAAGTACTAAAATAACTTAATTACCTCATATACGTAATAATTTCTGTTCGTTTTAATTTTTATTGCTGTTCCTTACTTTTAGTTGAAAAAAACTTGTTTTTTAAAATTTAATTTCTGATCGTTTTTTAAATAATGCTGGAAAACCGGTGCCCCCTTCATATCAATGTCCCTTCCCCCAAGGAAATATCCTCCATGGAAAGATCCTCCCCCGTAACCTCCTACTCCGACTCCCCCCCGTAAACAATGGGCAAAGTTCATAACTTGCATCCCTTTCCCCGGGAACTGTGGGGGATTAAGTCATCCTCAAAGACATGTTTAATAAATTTTCGACTATACTGAACAAAATGGCTATCTCAAAATTTTGATTGGGGGACTTCGGGAAAAAATGAGCGTGGGAGGGGGCCAAGTTGCCCTACAATTTTTTTGGTCACTTAAAAAGGACACTAGAGCTCTTAATTTCCGTTTGAGCCCTCTCATCATATTCTAGGACTACTGGATCGATACGATCACCCCTGGGAAAGAAAAAAGAAACAAACAAATAAATACGGATCCGTGATCTTTCTTCTGGCAAAAAATACAAAATTCCACATTTTTGCGGATAGGAGCTTGAAACTTCTATAGTGGGGTTCTCTGATACGCTGAATCTGATGGTGTGAGTTTTATTAACGTTCTATGACTTTTAGGAGTTGTTTCCCCCTTTTTTGAAAATAAGGCGAAGTTTCTCAGGCGCGTAACTTTTGATGGGTAAGACTAAACTTGATGAAACTTATGTATTTGAAATCAGTATAAAAATCTGATTGTTTTGATGTATCTATTGGTATCAGTATTTCGTTCTTAAGAGTTTCGATTACCATTGAGCCGGGTCGCTCCTAACTTACACTTCGTTACCACGAACTGTTTGAAAGGCTGACTGGTAACACTGATTAAATCCTAGGAGGAAAAATCGGACATTCACCGGTGGATGTCAACATTCATCAATTTGAGGACATTCATAGTAACACACACACACACACACACATATATATATATATATATATATATATATATATATATAAAAAAAAAAAAAAAAAAAAAAAAAAAAAAAAAAAAAAAAAAAAAATATATATATATATATATATATATATATATATATATATATATATATATATATATATATATATATATATATATATATATATATATATATATATATATATATATATATATATATATATATATATATATATATATATATATATATATATATATATATATATATATATATATATATATATATATATATATATATATATATATATATATATATATATATATATATATATATATTTGTGCAGACAGGGGGTGGGATAATGTAATAATGTAGATATCTTGAAGATTAGCATTAAAAACCCTAAAAATACAGCATAAAAAATTGAATTTTTGGCTAGTTTTAACCCCTCTTTAGCCTATCAAAAATCCTGCGATTCTTGCCGAAACTCTGACTGTGTGAACCGCTACTACGGCTACAAAACAGTACGTACTCGTCACAGTGTTAAACCGCCTGAGGTAGGCACACTGGGAAAGGTTCCTCCTCCCCCATTTTTTACAGTAATATAGCTGTAGACGCAGTGGATTCCCCCTCACTTTCATATTCTTAATTCCTCCCCGGGAAAAATTCTGTTACCCACACCACAACAAGTGGTGCCTACTCACGGAAGTTCAGGGGTGAGGACAAAATCTTGGGGGACATTTTTTCAATGAAAATACCAAAAAGATTTTTTTTTTCGAAATTTAGGGGGCTAGCGGAAAAATCATGGGGGCGACTCAATACGTCTGTAAAACAGCATAATTCATTAACTTTTTGGTTTTATGATGGTAGATATAGATATTACGCTATCTCCTCAAATATTCCAGAAGAGTACTTTAATTCATGCCGAATTCATGCTTGCCGACAGATGGAATTTTAGCACATTTTCTCTGAAGGAATGTTTTATATCAGGTTTGACTGATGTTACTTTTTCTTCAGTCCCAATAAATAGCTTGGAGATAGGCTCTAGGGAAGAAGATCGTAATCTATGTCGTAGTCTGCTCTAGAATTATAAATTCGCTTTCACATATGCTTCCTGTGGCACATAATTTACATCTTGTCTGTCTTAATCATGTGTTGCATATCCTGATGGACATCTGCAAAATATGATTTCTACTATATATTGCGTGGTGAATATTTCCTGGAATTCCTCCACGCAGAAAAGATCCGTGTCTTTCATAATTCCCGAATTTTTCAGCTGTTTCCCGAATTAAAAAAAAAAAAATGGAATCTCCATATTCTTCACAAGATTAACGTTCGTAAACATACACAAACATTAACATAAAATAGAAATTGTTAGTTGTCAATAACTATAATTTTCAGGGGTATTTTGTATTTCCCAATTTTATTCTGGGGTAATTCCGGGAAACAAAGGCGTCAATTGGGGGGAGATTGATAACCAACCTGGGTTTTGAAATACATTATTTTTTTTTGTATTCGCACTGAAAAAAAAAACAGAAAAAAATTTAGCTTCTCACCTAGTTTTTGAAAGAGACCTCTTTTTGTATCTTCGTTAAAAAACTGAAAAAAAAACGGACCCTCTCCCCTTCGTTTTTGGGAATTAGTGTTCTTGTGAGAGAATCCCAAAAATTGAGGATTTTTGAATAACTGGAAAGAATAAAAGGAATTCTAGCTGGTGGGCCTGTTTAGGAGATACGGGAACCACGTAACCGAAAATGAAAATACCTGGGTATTTCGGAGTAAATCAACAGTTTTTTTTATCATGAAACTTTTGACTCTCAAAAAAGTGAAGGTTTCACCTTGGCTCATTATCGTTTTGGGGGATTTTCTTACCCTTCCCTTATAAGCTATCTAGTATACACTCAGAAGTGGAAACTCTCTATTTCACGGAATGCAGTACTTTATGATGCAGATCAACAATTGAAAATCCGATTTCTTGGGGAAAATGTACTCCACAAGAACCTGGAGACATTTTTACCAACCAAGGATGAAGGATGTATGAAGAGGGCCTTGGCCCCCTCTCGTTGAATTTTGAATGTTCTCAAATTTCTGGGCACTTCCTGTTTAAATTATCATATAAAACTAGTCTTTTTGTAGGGATGTTTATTTGTTTATTGAAAATAGGAAATTTTAATTCTAGAAAAGTTATTTCTCACTTTAGAAAAGGGATCCAGCTAGCCATCTATGGTGGCCTGAATTTCAAGCCCGGATTTTTTGTATTCATCAAAAGCGAAAAAAATAGGTACCGGTAACTAAATGTTTCGTGAGTTTCAACCTGTGTTAAAATAAATGTCATTGGACATTGTACAATGCTATCTGGCACCGATGAAGACTGATGGAACTTCGGAAGACCCCTTTGGCCTGGTCCATTGACTCTTCTAGGGAATCAAATTTAAAAAGCTTTGTATGCTTTGGTGCCTCAGGTTCATTCGACAGTGGTAACTCAAAAGACGGTATGATGCATAGGACGAACGTTCCAAGGGAAGGATTAAACCGAAAAATGGATCGTTTTTGTTAAAAAAAAGACAAGTTCCTTGTGCAAGATTTTTTTTTTGTATATAAGGTAATGACAAAAAAATTCTTTAACACTAAAAGATCCGAATCATGGGTGCTTCGAAAGATAGAGAAAGATTTTATTCCTGTTTTGTCGTTGATTTATTTTTATTTTGGCGTTCATATTTGTTCTTTATTGGCTATTTGTCTCGCACTAGGCTATAATTTGTCATGTTCGTTTCTATATATATTATATATATATATATATATATATATATATATATATATATATATATATATATATATATATATATATATATATATATATATATATATATATATATATATATATATATATATATATATGTATATATATATATATATATATATATATATATATATATATATATATATATATATATATATATATATATATTTACATCTTGATAGTGCTCTGTCCTTTTCAAGTTTTTGTAGTTGCGGGTTTTCAATTAAGTGAATAAACAATAGGCTGGTGTGAAAAGGAGCACACGCACCAGGATTAGCCACAGGTGGCCTGGTGCTGCAATGAGTCTTTAGTAGTAGTAGTAGTAGTGGTGTTAGTAGACGCCGTAGTAGTAGTATTAGTAGTTTATCCAGTTCTGTTTATTCTGTTCTGTTATTCATTAAGTTTGACACGAGAAAGTAAGAATTTAATGAATTTACTGTTGAATTTAACATTGAAATAAGATTGAATTTACTGTTATTTACAATGCTTGCATTGTTATTGTCGAGTTGGACAGAATTTAACCCAACAAGATCAGAAGGATTGATGTCAGCAATAAAACTTGAATTGATGCGTGAATAACATTTTTATAAATATGCGGATCGTTTTAGTCTATCCGTTAAAGAGATATTTTTTTTTGTCAATACAAATTCCTAGCTGTATTTGCCATTCATGGCAAATTTTTTATTCCGAATTTCAGTATCGCAGGTCTAATTGTGTTCTTGGCAAAGTTATGATGGTAAAGGTAGGCTAGAAAAAGAATAGAATCTTGACAGCACATACACAGATTTTTATTTTTTTAGGGCGGGGGTCAATTATAAAAATACAAGATTTACTTATGGTTTTAATGATAAGTAGCCTACCCAGAAATTCGGAAAAATTTGGGATTTTGGTTAGGGCCTGGGTCTTGAGCCCCCCTCCTGTGTACGTTCCTGAGGCTAGATTCTGCCGAATTTTGCAGGTGATTTCCTGGCATGGTTTGAAAAGTCGTCAGAAATAAATATAATAAAAAAAAAAACTAATTTTTAAACTGAAAGTAAGGAACAACAGTAAAAGTTAAAACGACTAGAAATTATTCTGTCTATGCTATGCGGAGGAATTGTGACAAAAAGTTTAACTTTTTGTCACAATTCTTTAAGAAACACTGCTCAAATGCAAGGGCCGTTGAATTTGAACAAGAAGTATTCTTAAAGCGCTGAAATATTTTAGAATAAAGAGCGAGGGCTGAGGAAGGGACAGCCCCTCTCATACACGGAATAGTTTTGTTTGTTTTAAGTTTTAATGTTGCTCCTTACTTTCAGTTGAAAAAAATATTTTTTATTTAATGTATAGTAGAATAACTTGCCCTCGTAGTAGGTGAAAACAGAGATGTGCAGCCTATTATGATTTAAACTTTCCCCGTTTTGCGCGAAAAGACCATATCTAAAGGGCTGCTCTGAAAATTAGGGAAGGATTTTATATACAAAAGGCTAACCAAATACGGTTTAATTTTTGGGTAGGCCTACTTACGTGTTATAGCGACCACGCCAAAGAAGTGAAGTTGGGTTAATCCTAATGAAATATACCAAAATATGATCAAAATAGGATACTTTAGTAACAAAATTATGGAAAATACAAAAGACTTGCGGAAAGCAGGTCGCCCAGAACGCATTATATTAAATACCTAACCTAACCCCCTCTATATATTAAATGTTTAATTAAAATATACCTGCATAGTTACCGTTGTTTTCTCACTTAGGCTAAGCTGATTAACTTCGAGTGGACACAGAAAACCGGTTTCATTACAGATCAAGAACAAAGTGTAGTCGCTATAATACGTAAGTACCAAGTTTTGAAATACATTGTTAAATTCAATCAAATCTCATACAGATGCATCTTACGTTCATAAATCTATAGCGGAATAACCTATCCTCGCAGGAGAGAAAAACAAAGAACGGTAGCCTACTGTTTTACAAAGCGGTATGCGCACGAAAAGTGAAGTTTCGTTAACGCTAATGAAATAAAAGAAAATAGGGTGAAAATATAATAGTTCATAAGCAAATTTGGGCTATAAATTTTCACATTTGGGGGGTGGGGGATAAATCAAAACATATATTAAATACGGGTGTTGTCGGACTTGTTGGGGTCCACGCGAAACGTTGTATACAAAAGATACATAAACAACTAGACAAACGGGTGTCTTTTAATAGAGAACTTGATTGCATGCCGTGGTTTGTCCTTTCGTTTAAAATGTTCGTTATGTTTATTTTTGGAGTTTAGAGGGGGGAAAATTAAATAGGTTAGGTTTGGTTACGTATTTAACTTATGCTATGCTTTACCCCCCCCCCCAAGTGTGCAAATATATAGCCGAAATTTGTTTCTAAACTATTATATTTTCATCTTGTTTTGTTTTATTTTATTAGCGTTAATTAAACTTCAATTCTTGCATGGGTTCCAGCTAATACAACAGTACCTAGATACGTAACCTAACCTAATCAACCCAACTTAGGTACCTTTCAGTCCCCCTAAACCCCCAAAAACTAAAGTTTAAATGTAGTTCCTGGAGTGATAAACTCTTTCTAAAGCCTATCTTTATACAGCGTCTCGTATAAGTACCGGGTTTTATCCTATCTGATTTTTAATACAATTGTCGCGCGCTTACCGGTTTGTAAAACAGTACCCAAAGAACAGTATCATGATGTGAACTCTCCTATTTCGCGTGAGAAAAAAAAAATCCTTTTCAAAGGGCAGCTCTAAAAACTAGGGAAGGATCCTAACCCCCCTTGTGCACTCCTAACTGGTATCCCCAACTTTCAAATGAATAAATTGGAGAACGGTGGCTTTAGCTACAAAAGCCTTTAGTAAAGACACTCCCTTTCACTTTGACTTGAATTAGGAACAAATGGAAAAGCCCTGTAAATGACCTCAAGAATTTGGTTAGACAAATGATTTACTAGCCACATAGGGTATTCTCATTTTAGAATATTACCGCTGTTTTATATCCTCCCTGCCTCAAAGGTAATTAGACTAACGCATTGAGATGGTTGTTGAACCTATACGGACTTCATGTACGGTTATAGAACCCGGTAAGTTAAAATTCGGAGATGCGAAGCAGGGCGTGGCAACCCAGCCTCTGTTTGGTTTTGAGATTCTTTCAACTTCTTTTTACGCTAGAGATATCCGGTCGCTTTTCCAAGGTCAACAAACTAGTTTTCTTTCGCTGAGGTAATCCCAACGATTGAGATTTTTTCTTTCATAACTGGATTCATCTTTTGACTTTTTTGATAAATACATATTTTTAAATCGAAGAACGATTTATTTGGAAATTACTATATGTAATGTTAACTAATGTTCCATTTACCGGTTTTTTTTTTCATATGCTGACCAAAGATCCGCGTAGCGCAGGGACCAATCTCCTGATTCTATGCCTCCTACCGGGGAGTTTTTTTTCGCATGCTGACCAAAGATCCGTATAGCGCAGGGACCAATCTCCTGATCCTATGCCTCTGGCCGGGAGTTCAATGGATGGTTGGGGACAAATCATCCGACGCATCTTGTTTCCCCCCATATTTCTCCAGGAACCCATTTAGAGTTTGGATAGATTCTGTCTGAGCTTACAAAGTCACGCCCGTTCAAAGATAGTCAGCGATGCTAGGACTCGAACTCCTGATCTTACGAACACAGGCATTCAACTCTAACGCGCTAACCACTCAGCTTAACAACACGAACTGAAAATGTTTACTCTTCATAGATTGATTTACCATTACTCATCGTGGCTTACTGTGTGAATTAAATAAAATAAATTTAAAATAAAAAATTCTGACGAAAAAATTTTCATCATTGAATTTATCAAATAAATCTACACAATACCGTTACATACCTCCCACATCAGACCCATCATTGGGTATGCTTGTCTTCTTTTTGGTACATCAAGATTTAAAAAAATTAAAATAATTGGTATTTGTCTGTTAAACAAAACGCATTCAAGAATTAAACAGTGTAATATCCGACATAAACCGGTTTGCCTATCTGGAATTGGTTATGATTTGCTTATTTTTAGTGACAAATACTACGAAGTAGCTATATTTTAACTAAATATTTAATATATAGAGGTGGTTTGGGGTTAGATTAGGTTGGGTTAGATTAGGTTAGGTATCCATAATTTTGTTTCTAAAGGATTATATTATAATCATGTTTTGTTATATTTCATACACTGTCTCCTCACCATGGTCTCATTCGTTTGTTTCGCTGATTTTCTTTTTATTTGTCTATCTAACTTTAAGTGATGTGTGTGTTTATTTTTTCTTTCATTTTTCTCTTTACTCCACTATTTTTCACATTGTTGTGCCGTGGGTTATAAATAAATTATGATTATTAGGATTAACCTAACGTCACTTTTCGGGTGTGTTTTCGTTTAACCGACAATTACCAAATAACTAACTGTTGGGAAAGAGCAACACTTACGACGAGTTGAGATTGTTCATATGCAACCCTCAAATCTCTGCTCTTTATGCGAAGGTTTCACTAGAGCTTCCCTGAAAGCATTTTAGACTGCAAAAATTTCAGCCAGCTAGTAATTGTAACTTACAATTACTTAATTAAATCGTTAATTAAAAACCCTTACAATTTGTATGGGTTTTAATTAATTATTGCTGTTAGAAAAAAATGAAGTGCTATTATTCAGCATTGATTCTAGAGGCTTTAAGTTAAAAACTTAAACTTTAGTGTAAAGAGCGAGTGTTTGAACAGAGGGGAATCCAGGGGTTGGTTTTAGGGGCGAGTGCTCCCCTCAGATGGCCAAAATTTTTCTAATTATAGTGTTAGAGGGGTAAAAATACCGAGGGGGGCCAAATTTTTATCGGTATCCCCCAAACATTAATCATGTATCCTCCCCAAGGTTTGAAGAGCCCTCATTGTATAGAGGATTATTGTATTTGTATTGGATAATTGTATTTATAGGATAATAGTTTTAAGCGTCATGGCGGAAGGGAATAAATGAATTTGATTGGCGGTTGCATGCATGAAACCGCAAAAAAACGAACTAGGGGAAATAACTAAAAATCGATATAACTTGGAAGGATGCAATCCAAAGGACATCATCCCTGCGTGCGCGTCTGAGGTCTTTCTTTTAATAGTATTATGTAGTATTTTCTAATAAAAAAGTTTTCTTAGTATAGCCTTACAGCAGTCCTAAAATGAACGTTACAGGATTAAAGTTATGTTTCGTATTGTTTTACAACATTCTTTTTTTTTCTTTTTAGTAGTAAATTTAAATTCTCAGTCCTGGTAGATAGATCTATATATTTCAAAAGGCCAGGGGCCGTATAAACAAAAATGTATTCAAATAAAGAAAATCACTAACTAAACAAATTACAACAAACAAAACAAAATTTCAAAGCGAATAACACCTTGTCTGGAAACAAAATTAATTGTCTAATGAAAGTGTTTATGCAGATTATCCCCTAAAGGAAGATTCTTTGTAATGATTTAATGGGACTTTTTGGCTACTAAAACGAAATTGAGAATAGGTATTTTTTTTTAAATATCGTATAGCAATAATGTTTTCTACAATTGAAGTCACTGAAATAAATATTATAGGAATACAATTCTATTTATTCTTCGTTTGTTTGTTTTTTTTAGATTTTTCTCTTTGTTGGTTTTTATTTATACCGTTTTACCACATTTCTCGTTTTATATATCAAATTTAATTTTTCAGGTCTGATATGACAGTGTAATAGATTTTGGTCATAAAGAACACTCTTTCTACAGGTGATTTAGTGAGACTTTTCGGCAATTACAATGAAGTTGACAACTGGTATTTTTGTCTACTATTGTGCTGGTAAGATTTATACGGTTTTTAATTGCGGTTTTAACTCTCGCTTTTTAATACCACCTGGCTAGCACCATAGACGCCTTAATTGTAAAAAGATGTTTTGAAAGATAAAAGCCACTATTTGTTTAATTCTAATTTACGTGCATTTATGGTGGTTAAAAATAAACTGTGAAAATGGAAGACGGATTACGTTTATCTGCCCAGCTGTTCTCACGATAATTCTATATAGCCCTTTTGAATTGACAGTAATTTTTTTGTATTATTAAAATGTTGTGTTTTAGCTGTTCTAGTCATGTATATTATTTAGGATCAGAAAAAATGTAGCCCTCTTAACCCCTGATTATAATTCTAGTTCTCAGAGAATTATTTTTTTTACCCCCGTTAGCACCCATTTTTCTTGATGAGTGTTTTGGACCAATGTCTAGTCCCCACCCCAGGAGAACCTCTGAATATATGTTAATAAAACAAAATTAAAGCACAATTACAATCCTTGCCAACGGCGAGCTAAGCTTTTAAGAGGATTTGATACCATAAAAATCACTTTGTGAACCTCAACGCCGGCTGACCGTCTCAAAGACAAAGGGTCAAATTACGAGTTCTCTCAGGGGACTAGCTATCATTGAAAGCTATTGAAAATTTGTAATATGGGTACTGGTGCATTAGATAGTCACTTGTATATAGCCTACTATGCAAAGAAACCAGTCACGAAAAACCCGCCAGACGGGTTACTGCTATAGAATAATGCAATGCAAAGAGTAGTTTTCATTGCGTTTACGATATTTAAACTGTTGTTTTTTGGGGTTTAGGGGGCGGGGGAAGATACCTAGGTTAGGTTACGTATTTAATATATGATCTGCTTTACCCTTCCCCTCCCCCACACCCCTAACGTGCAAATATGTAGCCCAAATTTCTTTATAAACTATTATATATTCATCCTATTTTGTTTTATTTCATTATTATTAACCAAACTTGACTTTTTAGAAGGGCCCATATGAAGCGTAAGTACTTATTTTCTTTTTACCCCCCTTAGCACCCCCTTTTCCTGATGAGTGTTTTGGACCAATGTCTAGTCCCCACCCCAGGAGAACCTCTGAATATATGTTAGTAAAACCAAATTAAAGAACAATTACAATCCTTGCCAACGTCGAGCTAAGCTTTTAAGAGGATTTGATACCATAAAAATCATTTTGTGAACCTCAACGCCGGCTGACCGTCTCAAAGACAAAGGGTCTAACTAAGAGTTCTCTCAGGGGACTAGCTATCATTGAAAGCTATTCAAAATTTGTGGTTTGCTTATGAAATTGGATTGAAAAGACAGTGAAATTGTGTCGGCAATGTTTTCAATCAAAGCGGTTTTGCACCACAGGGAACTCTCAAAACTGCGAAATTGATCAAATGAATTTTTCTTTCAGCTAATTTTTGGTATTTTCCTACCAGGTATGCTGGAAAACATTTAGGAATTGTCCTCTCCTGAAATTCAAAAAGAAAATTCTGCTCAGTTTCATCGAAAAAACAGAATTCAGAGTTTTTAATGATATAAGTTTGATTAAAACTAAATATCTCTATTACTGGCACAAAACGGGAGAAGTTAAATGTTTTTTCTAAGATTTCTGGGAAAGTAGGTGTCGGCTTTTAGTTTCCGTCGTTTATTCGGATCTCTTATCCAAGCTCTACAAGTTACAGCAAGATTGCTTTCTCAAATATAAATAGTTTGACCACAAAAAAAAAGAAAAAAAAAGATTATAATGAACAAGATAGAACGATCTTTTAAGGTATATATATACCTTGAAAAATCTTATATATATATATATATATATATATATATATACATACATACATATATATATATATATATATATATATATATATATATATATATATATATATATATATATATATATATATATATATATATATATATATATATATATATATATATATATATATATATATATATATATATATATATATATATATATATATATATATATACTTATATATATATATAAATAAATAAATATACATATAAACTACACACTGCTGCTTTCATTTATGCGCTGCTTTCACTTTTAAGATTCCTAAGGTATCAAGTTCTTTGTGCTCTACAGAACACCCCACCGAAAAAATAACCTGGTATCCCTCAATCAAAATCCTGAATACTTCCCCGTTAGTTTTGAACTCAAGTAACGCCCTCTTCTCGAGTTCACGGTCCTTTTGATTTATGGTGGCTTAGGCCAAGGAAGAGTACACAGTTCTTAAGGGGAGGTGCTCAACCTCCTACTGCTAATTATATTAAACTACGATAAATTTGCCGTATGGTTGAAGTAACTCCTTAATTTCCTTTGAGTTTGTCATAACTAAGATGACAAGCATAGTGTAAATTAGCTAGATTGATGTATATGCACTGACAATCTGCTGACACGAAACGAATTTATTGTTGAATGTGTACTGTGATTAAGTATTCATATGGTTGATGATAATAAGTTTAAGAGTTGGCTGGTGGGGGCGATTGCTCCTCCCAAATAAAATGACTGTTCTTCCTATATTAATATTAAGGAATGAATGAGATTTATATCTATTTGTTAAAACAACGGATAAGAAACAGAGAATAAATATAAATAAAAGTTCAAATAGGGATAAATATTTTTATTAGACCGTGATAATTCATAGCAAATACTGGATATTTCGGTCATATGTGCAGTAACCGTCAGCAGAAGAAATACTGCTGATGACGCTAGCTGTATTTCTGCTGATGACGGTCACTGCACATGTGACCGAAATATCTAGTATTTTAATGTGAATTTTCACTGTCTTTTAAAAGGATTTATCCCTATTTGAACTTGTATTTATCGTCATGGAAAGGCAGTGTGGTCTTGGAAATTGCATACGTCATATATATGGAGAATAAATAAATAAAGAAAAGAGGCAAAAACACTAAAAGTAAAAGACAGCGCGCCCAATGAAAAAGAAATATTCTACCAAACCAACTGAAATAGCCATATAAGTTAACCTTACCAGCCCTCTAGGTATGGCCCCAACAAGTCTGATCCTGCTGGACTCCAAGAATTTTGCGATTGCCAGGTCTTTGCGGCTTATTCGTGACTTCCAAATCTACCAGGGAATCTACCATGACTCCAAACATGTAGATGCTGCATTCGGGGACTGCTCGTGGATATTTGACCTTCACAGTATGACCCTAACGCTTTTTCATACCATTTGCCATCCGTCTCATCCTCTATGCCTTTACAGTTCGGAGACAGAAGAACTACGTTTGTATCAAACCATCTCGTAACTACTAACTTGCTTTTTGATTGCGTAGACGTAACAGAAGTCCCTTTGTCCCCTTTCCCATTCCTGCTTTGCCAAAAAGTCCTGGGGCATTGGTCCCTAAACGGCTTTTCATTATAGTTCCCGTCGCGTTTATCTTTCTTTCAACCAGCCGGGTCAGGACCTTGACAGAAAAAGCATCTGAAAAAATCATGTATGGGCCATATGTTGCCTGTTTACAAGTCACGTACTCTTAAATCATCTGCCAACGTGGCGGCTCACTGGTAGGTTTGGAAGTTAAGAATTAGCCCCCAGCAACTGACAAGTACAAAATTTTGGAGGTCCAACAGAATTGAGCTTATTTGGGCCAGAGTAGACATAATTTGTTGGGTATTGTTGTTCACCAATGGAACAAATTTCAAATTAGACCAGATTGTGAAAAATCTGTCTCGAATCATCTTTTCTGTAGCTTCCATCTGAACTTCCTAGACCAGTGCGTGCATATACGTGGAAGCTTGGAGCTCCCCTTTTGAGTGACAATCCCAACAAAAAACTGTCTGCCACAACAAAAAATCGGCCAACGGAACAACTTTTAAAAGAAATTAGCCACTGAATCGCAATGAAATTTAACTAACATGAAAATCTGAAACTCTGAATTCTGAAACTGAATTGAATTCTGAAACTGAAACTGAAATTCAAACTGAATTCTGAAACAAATCGGTTTTAGCTATCTCGCTTTTAGATTGGAACCGAATGTCTACAAACGTAGACAAGGAAGTTTTGGAGCATCCGCTAGAGCCAATGTAATCAAATTAACTGCTGTTCAAATTGCTTCAGTACCATCCACTGTCGAAAAACCACATGTTATTTTTTTCACATCTTATTCTCAACACTTTCTGTTTATATCTTTTTTTTATACCTTCTCCAGTTCTTATCTCCTAATCTGAGCTTGATTGAGTTGGTAAAATAGTCAATAGAAATTTCATAAAGGTTCTTAAGAATATGACGTTACAGCTGATATTTCAAGCCCAGAGAAAAACTTACAACTTGTCAAGATGGCATATCTTTTACATAACAATACTTAATATAAACGTGCAGAGACGGAGAGAGAAGCTGTAATGATGGCATATTTCTATGTAGCCAGAGTAGAAACAATAAGTTTACATATTAAAATATCAAGTTTAAGTAATAGAATTTTGGTGAAATGAAGTTAGAGTTTCATTAATTCGGAACTAAATTTGACAGATATAGACAGTTCAGCATGGGGCAGAATCTTGGCGGCCATGATGTGCTTCTCCCTCAAAACTAAATAGTGACGTTTTTCCCGGAGAAAGTGCGAATGACAAATATAGGCTCGAGATTTATTGTAAAATTTTCTTGGTAATTCCAAAAATTGCGCCATAGCTGAATGCACCATATATTTTTTATAATGAGTAAATTGGGTTAAAGTTTCTTGGTTAAAAAGAGGAAACGTTAAAACTCTAGATCATATTTTAAAATTATTATCGTCAAATTGAGCGCGTCTAACATTCTCACTAGAAACTTTTCATACTCTTAATTCAAAAAATGAGAGTTTAAAGTTTTCTATATATTTTTTTTCATTCGTTTTTAAATAACCCCCTCCCCCCAAATGATTAATCATGTTGAAATGGTAGTCCAAGAAATGTTTGCGTCAGCTTAATTCATTCAGGGGCGGATGTAAAAACAAAATCTGGGGGTTCCAATGTGACAAGGGTGCCAATAAGCAAAATTTTGGTGGGAGGGCAATAATTGACGAATTTATTTAAAAGAAGAGTGGAAAACATAAAGAAAAAGAAATGAGGGCACCAGAAAAATCCCTGCCCCCCTGGATCCGCCAGTGAATCCATTTGACATTTTAAGGACAAAAACTCTTTTAGGCATGTGATATCTTTTCCCATTGTCTCACTAATAATGGTGGAAAAAGTGCAACGTAAGATTCGAACGCATTATTCTATTTATTAGCATTTGAAAATAATCATCCAGCTGTGAAATTAATTTAAGCACTAAATCAGCCTCTACATTCCCAGATTAATCTTTGAAGAGGAACTTGATAGCAATCATTCAGTTATTGCAATTACTGGGTTAGTTGGTCATATGATATCATGATCAAAACTAAAGAGATCAAGTATGGGTTAGATCCATGCATCGATTAACTTTTTTCGTGCGTGTGACATAATAGCTTTTCAATTTGAATATAGTTGAGAATTTGGCAACTATTGAACAGCTATAAAAATAATTTCGAATTCTATATGGAAAACTCAATAAAAAAGGCAGAGAAGTTGGTACCCAAACTCAAGGTCTTTGTATCAAAATAAAGTAGTGGTTCTCAAACTTATTTAGACACTGTACCCCTTTTTACCCACAGAACATTTTACCCCTTCTCAGTTACCGGTACTAAGTAAGCTATAGCTAAAATATAAATAAAATTGCCAGTTCTAGAATTAAAGGTTTTTTTTATTTTTTTGTTGGCTGGCCGTGTACCCCCTGAAAAATTTTGAGTACCTCCAAGGGGTATGCGTACCACAGTTTGAGAACCACTGATCTAAAGTAAATGCTAAAGTTGAGTCTGACTACTATCAAGCTAAGAATAAATTCTGAGCTAAAAAAAAATCGATTTCGAAAATAAACAACAGTTAGAAAAGCAAATGCGCTAAGTAGCAATACTCCCTCCACACTCGATAATGTTGCTTTTACGGTTTGCCATAATCCCATAATTATCCATGTTTTGGTGTTTCCAAAATTTCATATCTCTCGCGATGAATTCCAACGTGTATCCGTGGATGAGATCTCGCCAGTTTGTGGGTAATTTCACAGTAGTTACAACGTTTTACTGCGTCCAAAGAACCTTTTTGAAAAGTTATACCGTCCAAGGGTTTTCTACTCCATTTGTGATTCAACATGAAAATAATCAAGAAAAGTCCAAAATGAGAAAACACAAAAGAAAAATGAAAGCAGCCCAAAATGAGAAAAGCCCAAAAGTAAAATGAAAACAGCCCAAAATAAAAAATTGCGAAATTTCAATGCTTTTTGCCTAGACAGGGCTAGCCACAAAGGGCTTTAGAGTTGAAAAATTTAAGTTTTTACTCTTCAATTCTTGTAAATAATAAAAATGTTTATCTTCTGACTGCTGAATATGTTAAATATGTACGGTTATCAGATTGAGGTTTAGCATTTAGAAAAAGGAGTACTTTTTTTTTAGATATTTTCGTTACTTTATTAAGCACTTTTTAAGATGTTTTCTAACACAACTTTTTTCTAATAGTTGCTAACTTTGAATTTATGTATCCCGAATCAGGCGATAAAAATGATCTCTTTTTAATTAACGAAACTAAAAAATTGAAAGCTTTAAAATTGTTATTTTAACGAACTGGAAAGGTTCGTTAAAAGGCTCGAACTTTCAAAGTCAATTGCTTTATTTTATTTGAGACTTAGAGAGAAACAAAATGGGGACTGGATGTTTGTATATAAAAAAAGGTTTTTTGAGTCACCCAGAATTGCTGTTGTTTGTTGACAGACAAAATTAACAATAATAATTAAAAATAATAAATACGTCCTCTAGTCTGTGTACCCATCGAGTTTAGATCTCTGAAAAGATATTTTTCTTTAAAAATAAAAAGTTGGCCCTTGGTTTTTTGTTCCTTACGTCCCAAATTTTAAGAAAATCGAACAAACTTTGATTATGTAGATTTAGTAGATTAGATACAATTCATATAAAAAAAATATGGAAGAAAATAGGAATTTCCTGATATGCCTTCCTTATGCAAATTCCTTTGGAGTGATAAGCCTAAACTTTATGAGCGTATGTATTTTTGAAATTGCCAAAAGGAAAATTCTTCTCACTTTTTTAGAAACATAGTCAAAATCATATTTTTTTAAACTCTGAACTGTTAGGCCCCTACAGTTAGATCTCCATATCCATGTAGATCTCCATATGGATAAACACCCAAAAGGGATCAGCCTAAAAATAATCCTTTTGAGCCACCGGTAGCCCTTAGGTTTAAAAAAATTTAGTCGTTGGAATCTGAGTAACATATGCTTGAGTTTGAAATGCAAATCTCCGATCTATTTTTTTTCTGCAATCTATTATTTTATTTTTTCTAATCTATATCTCTTATTTTTTTCCAATTTATTTAAATCGCAAATCTTTTTTTTATGTATATAGTATTAAGCATTAGCTCACGTGTGCCCAGCACTAGTGCTAGCTGAAATAATTTAGCTATCTGTCATTAGAAAAGGGCACAGAAGAGGACGGTTAATCCCCGAATGAATCTTTAGCCCTAAAAAGGGCACTAGAACTTTCGATTTCTGATCGAATGCGTCTCCTTCTATGTCTTGGCAACCATCCATTCTGTATGTAGAGGCCGAGAAAGAAATGCATGGGAAACCCGAAGTTAAAACTTCAGATAAAAATCCTTAGGGAAAAAATGTAAGCGATATCAAAGAAGAAGCTTTTCAGAGGTTCCTTTCAGTTCGTTTTAGAGAAAATCCAATGAAATGTGAATCAATAAAATGAATTTTATTAATCGGCATAAATTGTATTTTGGATGATAAATGAATGTTAAGTGAATTAACTCAAGCTGGGTGGCGCTTAATTTTCAAATAAATAAGTATTTTTAAATGGAAAGTCTTTTATAGGACTGGAAAACCAGCCATCCTTTCTTATAATAAGGATGTTTCTTTCAGTTCTTTTATGGTAGCTAATAACAACTATAAAATTTGTTTCAATTCATTAGGACTTTCCCCGTTCAAAACTCACATTATAAGAAATGCCATGTGAACTAATGGCTGTTTTTGGTTAAAAGCCCAACTGAGCATGGGGAGGTGGGAGGGGGGGGGGAGAAGAGAAATCTGTAAAAAAATATCTAATCATTTAATTGTGCTCTTTAAATATCGTTTAAATTGAGCCTTCGTCAACCACTGTTGCTAGCAGGGGAAGTTGCAAGACCATATTCAGGGGAGGGGCTAGGGGGTTTGAACCTCCCTCCCTTGAAATGCTTGTCCGACTCGTAAACCGTAACAAAAATCCAATTTTGACACGTTCAAAACATTTTTTGCTACCCCCCCCCCCAAAAAAAGGAATACCCCCCCCCACCGCAACAGAAATCCTGGATATGGCCCTGGGAAGTTGCTTTATCTGATTTATTTAAAAAAATTGTATCAATGACTAGTTCTTGATCCATCAACCAAGGTGATTGACCTGGAACGGAGAGCCTCAAGACGATCCCTCAGTAAACTCTACGATTCACCGCTGACTCAACTGTTTTTGTGAATGAATTACCTGCATTTAATTTTTAGTGTCAAATATGTTTTTCTTCTTTCTTTTGTTTCATTTTGTACTCAGCTTTTTTTTCCATTTATCCATTGTAAGCGGGCACAAATAAATAAGTATATATATAACTAGTAATGCTTAAAATTACATACAACTTCCGCCTAATACAATCGTTTCTATTTGAGGAGTCACTTATTAGCTTTGGTGTTCAGAGGCGCCAATGAGGAAGAAATTGTCTCCCTGTATTTTTAAACTATCCCGTACTTGTTTAGTATCCAGTAAATACGCGATAAGTGAAGATTCGCTAATGCTAATGAAATAAAACAAAGTAAGATACAAATATAATAGCTCAGAAACAAATTTGGGCTATATATTTGCACATTAGGGGAATGGGGGTAAAGCGTAGCACATATTAAATACGTAACCTAACCTAACCTAGGTATCTTTTCTTGCCCCTTCATCTCCAAAAAACTAAAGTTTAGATCTTTGTCACGGAGTGAGCAATACCTGACTAGGCAGCAAAAACCTGTTTTTCATATAGCATCTTTGAGATTTCGATACGGTCTTTCTCGCGTGTTTACTGGATTCTAAACAATTACCACTATCCTTTTTCATGCCTTCTTTGAAAAAATCCTCCCTACACTTTCGTGAATGGGCGTCAATTTTGGTGTTACCACTTCTATGAGTGGTAACAATTTTAATACCATTGCTGTATAATAGTAATAGTATTAGCTATTTGATAGATGGCATCACCTATGTAATAACATCCTGAGACTGGTAGTCGGAAAGATGTATAAGTTGAGGGAGCGTTTGTTCGGTATGATCTTTGTTTCTGACCTAAATTATACTTTGGAGCAAATTGAACCGAAAAACAACGTCCGCATTGAATTAATCTTTAACCTTGATATAAGTTACTGTCTTTCTGGAAAATAAAAACTAATCAAAAATACATTCACCAATGGTTTCCTATTCAACCAGAAAATGAACCAAAACGGAAGACTAAACCATCCATAAAAGTAAACATGCTTACAGAACCTGGATAAAAAAGGGAAAAAATAGAGATAACTTTCTCTGACTGAAATGAGTGAAAACGAAAACTTTATTTAAGTAATTAGTCTTTATGAATAAAAACAAAACAACAAATAATTTTATTGAAATTAACGTACGATAATTCATCTAAGCAGTTCTAAAGATTTCTCATTGCAATTACTTAAAAAAAAAAAAAACTTGAATACTAAATATTACTAAAAATCATTTCACGTTACTTTCATCATTTTATGTAGAATTATAAACAATGTGAACGCAAGTAATTGTCAAGTTGCTTATCCATCGCACGTTTCTGTGACCCCCCTTCGGTTGAGAGTTCTCCAGCGCAGTAACAACGATCTTATATTTATATAAATTTGAAGTATTTGAAAAATCTTCCGAAAAATTCGTCTTCAGGTAAACCTGGTCCCGGAAAATTCCCCGTCCACATAAAGTTTCCCGTGGACTTCCCCTCCCTCGGTGAAAAATTCCCCTGACTTAGCCTATTAGTAACGACCATCTTTTTAAATAAAAAATAGTGTTTGAACGATCACCCCCCAAAAGCTCCCCCGTGGACAACTCTCCCCGAAAATTCCCTATGTAGGAAATTCCTCCTTTACGAAAAAATTCCCCTCACTTTAAGTCCCCTCCTCCTGCTGATGAAGACGAAAAATTTTTCCATGAACATTCAAGAGCGACTTTAGAATTTAAAACGACTAGAAATATATACGACATTATACCTAAAACTAGCAGAGATTACTATGAACGAAGACATGAAAACTAAAACAAAGATAAATTATTAATAAGCAATTAGGTCACGCATAAATTACACGCTTAAGGACGGTATAGACTCCTGCCATGCCCCTTTAAGGCCTGAAGTGTCAATTGACTGATCTCTTAAGTTGAAAGTTTGTTTAGCCAATTGATTTTATTATTTTTTTTCACATAAGGCTTCCCTTTGCTCACTCATTTACGGCTGCTAATATCAAACTGATCGGGGACAGAAAGTATGTTGGCCCATTCTCGGTCCCCCTATCATTCTATTTCCTCCAAGGGAAACGCCTGGTCACTTTTGCCAAGCCAATCGAAAAAAAGGATTTTTTACACTTTTTCGGGCCCCATGTTCAGAGAGAGGACTGTTCCCTCGAACTAAAATTTTTCTAATACAGGAGGGTCCACTTGGCTCTGGAGTTTGGGCCCTTTTTGGCCTGATTTTAGGGTGGACCATGCCCCAAAATCAATCTTTTCTATTTATTGGCTCCTCGGTCCGAGGATTTAAGGCTGTTAGTTTTGAACTGATCAGGACAATGAGTTTTTGGACCGTTGCCCGGCCTCCTAACATCCTCTCCCCTTAAAACATCTGTGATCTCTTAGCCCAGGCAATGATGCTGACAAGCTTCATACCAATCGGAAAAAAAAAGTTTTTGTTCCTTTGTTTTTAGGGTCCGCTTTGCCAGAGACTTTAGGTTTTAAGGTTCAAAACGTTCAGAAAAAAAGTTTGGTTGGCCCCTTTTAGGGATCATTTTCAGGTTAAGCAATTTTTTTCCTTTTATTTTTATTTTTTGCAAATTGGGGTTGCTTTGACCTAAACAATTTTTTATGATAAGGTTGAAGCCAGCATAAAAATTGTTTCTGGTGCCAGTTTAATTGGGTCCTTACCCGGACCCACATTTTCTTGCGCATGAGGTATTACTTTACCTAGGAGCCTACGAATGTAAGTTTCAAGCCGTTCACAGAAAAAAGGGTTTTAGCAAAATTTTTCGGTTCGGTTCTGAACTCCCTAACATCCTTACCCGACCTAAAAAATATTTGGTGCCATCTGCCCTGACAACGATTCTTGAAAATTTCAAGCAAGTCGAAACAACGTTTTTGCACGCTTTTTGGGTCCGATATTTGGGAAAACCTAGTTTTCCTACAAAACCTAAGTATTTTTGTTCGTTTGGGGTCTCCACGGTCAAAGGACTCTAGGATATAAGATTCAAGGTGATTGGGGGGGGGGGTCCATGCTTCCAACATAAAAATTTTTTTGTAAGTTTATGTCTCCTCGGTCCAGGGACTAACGGTTTTGAGCTTCAACCCGTTCAGAAAATAAGTTTATAATTCCTTTTTCGTTCCCCCTTTTCAGGGAACTAATATCTTTTTTCGATTTTATTTCTGCATGCAGGTCTCCTAACCAAAGGACTGAAAGATATATGTTTCGAGCCAATCAGATGTATGAATTGTCGGCCCTTTGTGGGGCCTTTTTTTGGGGGGGGGGGGCAATACCCCAAGCAATTTTTTGTACATTAGAGCTCTCTCGGCCCAAAAAAATCACCGCTGAAAGTGTCAAACTGCTCAGAAATGAAAATATTTTGCCCCATTCTGGGCCCCAGAAGACCCCCTCCCATCTCAAAAAATATGTGCCCCTCTTGGCCAATGGAAAAATCCCTGAAAATTTCGAGCCAATCAGACACCCAAGATCATCAATCCCCTCCCCCTTCCACTGTAAAACCTATCTGTAAACAACTGGCAGCTTGGATGACTTATGGCCCTTTCCCCAGGGGCTGGGGTGGGGGTCTTGTCATCTCCGGAGCAATATTTGTTAGACCTTTCATTAATTCTGAACAAAATGGCTATATCAAATTTTCGGTTCGATATCACGAGGCAAGGTCGTACCCAGGATTTTTTTTCGGAGGGGGTTTTACTGAAAATTTTTGTTTGGGGGGGGGTTACACAAAAAAAAACAAAAACGCATACAAAATTTGTTTATGTCCATTTTCGTTGCGTTTTTACGAGTCAGACAAACATTTCGGGGGGGGGGTTAAACCCCCCCCCCCTGGATACGGCCTTGTCACAGGGGGATCTAGAGGGAGGTTAGGTTGTAGAAGTGGCAAAAGAAGGGTCCTCCAGTCACTTTCGATCCTTAAAAGTGGGGCTAGAGCCTTCGAGTTCCAATTATTGTGACTGCACGTTCTTTGATTCCACTTTTAATTTTTTTTTCTTTAGTTTTTGTATCCAGCCAGAAATTTCTAAATCGGCATCCATTCGGAGCTGGAAAGACACAGGCTGATTTTGATTGTCCAGAAGAGTTTGGATACTACCCTCATGAAACGGACTGCACTCAATACTATGTTTGCGTATTTGGAAGTGCGTTGCAAGAAAACTGCCTTGGTGGACTTGTATATAGGTAAGAGTTTCTCCTCAACAATGTGGATAGTTGTAAACATGATGAAGAGAGGGATAGAGAAAATCAAAGAAAAAAATTTATTTTAGTCTTTTAGGCTTGACTGATGGAAAAATAAAACTAAAAAGTATCCGTTAAAAATATGTGTTAAAGACAAAATGATTAATGTGGCTTTATTCGTAATGTCCGTAATGATTTGCTTTATTCGTAATGTCTCTGGTGGTAGTTACTGTTGTTTGAGTGATAGATACACATTTTATTTTTGTACTCTTTAGACGTTGGTTTTTCTCTAACAGGTCTTGGAAATATTTACTAATCATCATCATATTACTGATCATCATTTTGGCCAGCATTTTGACCAAAAAAAAAAAAAAAAAAAAAAAAAAAAAAAAAAAAAAAAAAAAAAAAATGAAAGAGACAAAACAACAAGAAAAATCGTTTAAATTACGACAGTGAAAAGTCACAAACAGATAATGGGTTTCTAATTTACACCTGGAATTATTTTTTTTAACGAATAAAAAAAGAAAGGAAGGAAGAAAAAAAAAATACTAAAAGAGAAAGAAAGAAGGCAGAACGAAGATTTTTTTTTTTCTAAAATAGAAAAAGTTGTTGATATATACAAAGATTGCCGAAAAAATTGCTTACTTGTCTGATAAAAGCTAAATTTTCAACTGCATTAATTGCTTGACACAGTAACTAAAATTTAAAGAGTTGACAACAGAATTGACTTGACAAGCGAATATATTCATTTTTTCGTTTCTTACCATATTTGTGAAACTAGGTATACTCAGCATCAAGGAAACTGTTAAATGTGTTAAATAGCTCTAAAATAAAGTTCTAAAGAGTTATATAAAAGTTATATAGTGAATATAGTTCATGTATGACAATCTTGATGATTCATCATCTGAGGGATACTCAGCATCAGGGTAAGTATGAATCATCTGAGATGATGAATCATCTTGATGAATCATCTGATGATTCATCATCTGAGGGATACTCAGCATCAGGGTAAGCATGAATCATCTGATGAATCATCTTGATGAATCATTGAGGGATACTCAGCGTCAGGGTAAGTGCTGGAAGTCTACAAAAGTCGTTTGTAGGATTTCTTTTATGTTTGAATCAGGGTGTCGTTTCAAACATTATGGATCGTGTTAAAAGTTTCAAGAGACATAATTTTGCACTAACCAAAACGTTTAGTTGAGCGGTTGCTGTAGGAAACTTTTCAACTGTTTCACTAATTTGTGTGGCTCTTGAGACAATGCCAATATATAAAACCTAAAGGATCCATTTTAAAGATAATCACGTAAATTTAAAAACCGAAAATTAATGCTGACTTTACAATTGAACGTTGGTTTATTAAATGAGAAGACTATAGAAGATCACTTGTAAATTTCATTGGGCCAAATTTCCAAGGCTTCTCCTCCTGGGCTGCAAAATATTGTAGCTTCATATACCTCGATATGCAGCGTAGATCACTAAATGTATCTTAGGACTGGATGAGAGACCTCTTCAAATAAGGATATGCTATCTTGGAAGAATTCTGTTGTTGTCCTTCTAAACACTATTTTAGGTAAGAATTCAAAATAAATATTTTTGGAGTGTAAAACTTTATAAGAGTCTAAATAGATACAATGTTGATAAAATTGCATAGCAAAACATTCATAGCCACTATGCTGTAATTTCACCGCAATGTTTATATAGTATTATTATATTATATAATATATATTATATTGAATATATTATAATATTCATATATACCTTTAGGCTCAGCGTTGCCCCCACCCTCCTAAAAATATGTATGTGGGTACTAATGGATTGTACTTGAGAACGAAAATCTAATTAGACAAGATGATAAATATGTTTGCTTTTCAGTCGTGAGCTACAAACCTGTGATTGGCCCAGAAATGCAGACTGCATCACTAACTCGAATAGCACCGGCCACCTAGATGATCACAAATTCAGCACAATAAGAGTCGTAGACACCAGGACACATAGCACAAGTCCCCGATCTATACCAACTCAAGAAGCAAGGTAGGCTGTTTTATTTTTATACAGAATTTTATATGATTTATTATAATTATACAAATTATATATATTATATATAATTTATAATATTTATATATGATATGAAATCATATTATATAATATATATAACTTATTTGTATGGAACTATTACATAACTTTTTGTATTTATAATTAAATGAATTTAAAATTCATTTTTATGAATAATTATTTATAATTTTTATCTATTTATATTATTTATATATAATAGTTTATTTTTCTAATTTATGTTCTTAACTCGTTAATGGTTAGAAGCCTATAAGCAAAAAAGGGGAAAATTCAAGCTAAGCCGAAGAGCAGTAAAAGGAGTGGAAACTTAGTCAAGGGAGAAGAAAGCTCAAAAACAAGCACAGACCTGGATGTTTAAAAAAAATACGGTTTGCAGCTTTGATATAATTCTAATTTCAGGCAGATAGAAAATATTAAGCATTCTACTGAATGTGTCAATGAAGCCTATGTGTAGTTCAGTTTAAGAGTAGAGACCATCCTTCGCATGATCCTTATTCGAAAGAGGTGAAAGGACTATAGAGACGAGAAGGGGGGGGGCGGAGGGACCTAGGTCTTCAAACTACATATTGTCAATCCTTACATGATTCACATTTCAACTAAGTGCAACATGTCAAGTTTGTTGCTAAAGTCAAGTTTTCTGTTTTCTGTCCGTGGCACGGATCACTCTCTCTATCCTTTTGGTTTGAAAGAGGTGTAACATGTCTTTATAGATGATTTTTGGGCTGGGAAGGAAGAGACTTGAATTCTATAACCCCATCTGGTGTCTCCTGGTTATACAGTTTCCTGGGAGGGTGTACAGAGGGAGGCTTTGAATATATTAGGACTGAGGAAGAGAATGCGTGCCATGTTGGCCCCAGGCGGCTTGGTGCTGTGGTGAGTTGTTAGTAGTTGTAGCTGTAGTAGTTATAGAGAATTCAATCCTGACATGTTTCTGATTTCAATAATTTGTAACATATCCACCTTTCTGCTAAGTTCATTTTTGGAACCTTCCTTTAATCGATCAGGGATTTAGATACAAAATTTCGCCGTTTTAAAACCTTCAATTTTAAGGTGGAATAAACTACTAATTTTTCAAAGTGGCTTTTAAAAAGTAGGTATGCAGACGTGAATAACTATGAAAGCGTTGACAGTGGCAATGAGAGTGGTTGAAATACGTTTTGAACCGAAATGATAGCATTTTTTCAGAAGAAAAAGAAAACATATTATGTGGAGGTGAGTGTGTCAGCTTCAAAAACAAGACATTAAAGAATACATACTCTTAATAATGTGTAACTTTGGAGAATTAAATGGTAAAAATTATAATAAGAACTGCATTTCTTTGCGTTGTCACACCACTGCATCCCTGAAATAGCTGACGAGAATGGTCTTCGCGTCAGAGAATTAGGTGCATGATAGTGAATGAGATTTATGAGGTTTTTCAAAAACTTTCATCAAAATTCATATCTTGAAATCTTGGTCCAGTGTAATGTTGGGTGCAAATGCTGGTTATGCCCTTCAATCCATTGATAGCTGAAACACTAACTGAACCCTGATCCGCTTAGCTATTGAAAAGGACGTAAACCCCAACTGTCTGATTTTAATTTTCTTGTCTTTTCATTATTTGGCTCCCCCATCAAGATTTCAAGCCCCGTTAGTTTATAACTTTCTATGGCGGACGGCTGTTACCGCGACTTTTCCCTTTTCTAGACTTTCTAGGATCCTGTTGCTTCTGGGATCCTGTTGCTTCCTGGAGTTTTTATTCTGAACCAAATGAAATAGTGTTAGTAAAAGTTTTAATGTCCTCTGCCTAGTATATTTGCTGACGATGGAACTACTCTTCGCAACTTTACAACTTCCAACAAATGTTCATCAAAATACCAAGATAATGAGTAGATGTATTTAAGTTTCTAGATAATCCTGATGTCCAGGCAGTTCTCGAATTAGATTCAGTTCCTTATGTCCCAATTTAGTCCGTAGAAGATGTCCTCTTTGAAGTGCTGGTATATACGTAAAGAGAGTTTGCTTGTCCTCTGTGAACAACTTAAAATGCAAAAAAGTGAGAATATTTGTAGCATTCAGAAAGAAACATGACGTTTTAATCGCCAAACAGTTTGCTTGGAACCTTTGGTTTACTTATTAAGGAGTTTTTCAGCCCCCCCCCCCTTGAAATTTGTTTTCTTTGTCCAGGTGTCCAGGAACCTTCATTTGTTCGAGTGGATACTGACTATATTTCTTGTCACATAAAAGTGAGTTGCCACTTCGCAGGGTCTTTCAAATGTCGAAGATAGATCAAACAGTCGCATCTGAAAAATGAAGACTTCTATTACTACATCTCTTTTTAAAACCTGCTCTGGCCCTAGTAAAACCTGCACCTCAGCAGTAATTACTATCTTCTTGAATAGGCCATTTTATAAAATCCTTGAAATCTTTATGGTCGTTCCACACCGATTCTTATGAAAAAAAAAATCTGAACCATGATAAATTATAACTTCTAACTGTTGATTTCAGTTTAACTGGATTTAAGCAGATACTAGAATTCTCTGCTTCGTAAGCGATTAGAATTAAAGAGAGATTAGTTGAGACCTTAAAAAAAAACAACTAGGAAATAGTTACAAAATGAATAATGTCATTAAGAGGAACTAGAGAACTAGAGCTCTGTGCGAATTTCTTGTTTTTTTGCTCTTTTTTATTGAAAAGCTGGAGTGGTCTGTTAAGTAATTTCTAATCTGTGGCTGGGTGGACGAAACTGGACCAAGACTCAGGCCTCATAGGCCCATTGCCTCCATACTTCAGGCAGCTGAGCTTTCAGAGTCGCACCACAGACCCCACCCCAAGCCAGGACTCGGGTCTTAGCAACACCAGGGTTTGAACCTGCATTCCGAAGGATACAGGATTGCAAGTCCAGTGTATATCCACTCGGTTAGGGGGAGGGGGGCTAGAATTCCATTTGTGAAACGCAAGAGTGACTGGAGAATCCTTAATCAAGAGCAACAGGCTTATCTATTGCGCTGTCACAAGGCGTCTGATCAGTAGCTGCCCCTATATTTTTACGTTATCTAGTCCATATGGACTTTCTCAAAGAAAAAGATTAAAGCCTTTTAAGTGTAAACTAAATAAAAAGTATTTCATGTTGTAAGTCAAACGAAAATTACAAAAGCGTATAAATCATAATTCCAGTGCACAAGACATTTAGCCACCAGTATAAATTGGTATTTGCTTTATCAGATACTGCTAATTGTCTCCCCATTTGGTGCAATGACACTTTTTCTTTCCAACTTCATATTTTATGGCTTATGCTATTTGTTTCCAAAAATAAAAACTACTACTACTACTACTAACAATTCATTGGCACACTGAACTTCCTAACGCCAACACAACTACGTACGCTCCCCCTCCGTCCAAACCTATTAACCGTCCAGTATAAACCGTCCGACGAGCCGTACTTCGGCGAGTTAATCGCAAGGGCTTTGCTCTGTCAGGAAGGAGCTTCGATAGCTTCTGTGATGGAGGGTTATACATGTATTTGTAGAAAACCGACATAGACACCACGTCGAAACGTCCCTGGATCAACTCTGGGGTTTTAGCTATCGTGTTGACGAACTGCTTGATTTTGAATCCGTTGGAGTGGAGCGATGCGGCTTTTTGGTGAAACAGCGAAGAGAAGACATGCACATTCCATGACAGATCTGATGCACGAAATGAATAGTGGCAGAATAGACTCATCAGGGAGGAGACTTTTGTATCTTAGGATAACTCCTAGCTTCTCTGAGCAAGAGGATCTAATTTTACTGAGATGCTCAGTCCATGAGAGATCCGAAGAGAAGTTAACTCGAAGTAGGCGCAGTGTATCAACTCGTGTTATTGCCTTTTCTTTGAAGACGAGATTAGGATAAGCCCTCATATTACGGGCCTTAGAAATTAGGAGCTCTTTCGTTTTTGATGCGTTAAAACTGACAGCCCGAAGCTCCTTGTGGGGTTCGCTGGGATCTTCGTCCCTTGCAATTGATGTTTTTGTTATTGTGTTATCAGCAAAATGGTGAGGCTTCTTCACAAAGTTGTCACCTCGGTGAGATGATGAGATGAGATGACTTTTATTTTCAACTAATAATTACATCATACTTAACTGGCACTTACCACATTTTTTAAATAACATTATCAACAAACGTAGAAATGGTAAAAACGTATGACGTTTTATTAAGCCACTATTGTGGCTTGAGCAGCGTCACACAATCTTTCATCATAAACCAAAATCATTCACTCTTCCTACTCTTTTCTTACCATTTAATACTATTTAACTCTCCCGAATAAAAAAAAAACAACAAAAAAACAAAACACAAAATAAAACAACTTGGTGTCCATAAGGTCGTTTATGAACACCAAGAAAAGAGTTGGCACAAGGCTACTTCCTTGGGGCCCTCCTGATAAAACTGGGTGCTCTTTTAATATGAAGCCGTCGAGGACAACCTGCAATGAACGTTGACAAAGAAATTCAGCAAGTCCCTCAAACAGTCGAATTCATCATATGTATTGGGTGTGTAAAGTACGGGTGTCACCACTTATTGGAGGGGAAAGCCCCGGCCCGAAATTATAATGTGATGTCCGCGTCTACCACACCGGTTCTGCAAATATCGGGTTTGGTACTACCCTATTTACAGTATACCCTGTCCCAGGGTATGATAACGCGATCGAGTGGTCAAATGGCCACTTTCTAAGGCCAAGTGTACCCGCCTTGGGTTACCACTAGAAAATCTCTAACTCTCTCCTTGGAGGTAACAAACCCCCCCTGTCAATATATTAATGACGGTATCTCGTAACTCTATTCCTACCCTGTCTGGGCTCCGGGAAAATTAGTAGACAGTTTGTAGAAAATAACTTACTCATACTTTTCTAGCAGTCATTTATAATAACAAAAAAATACGTTTCCCCGAACGGGGTCTAAATGCAGACTAACTCAAAAATAATATTCTTTACAGCAACTGTTCATAAGGGTCAACCTTTTCTTGGGCGAGCCAATTCTCTCAATCCTCAATCAAAACCAATTCTACTTTCTTAGACTTATTTTTCAATTACTCAGACCAGGAAGTCCAAAATAGAATTTAGTTCAAAGCTTACTTATTGCAAAACCACTATAGATTAGCAACGAGACTTTTAAATTGTCCTTGAAAATTTTACTATAGGCAAATCCAAGCAAATGTAATTACGGAACAAAACCAGGTCATTTATCTGAAAAGAAAAGAAACAAGGGTGGAACCCCAACACCTCCCCCCGTATGAAAAATGCCCGCCCACGCGTTACCTTGGTCCATAACTTCAACTTTACAAAATCCACTTGCCTTCTCTCTTCCACCAGTGTCTGTGATACTACTTCCACCGCTTGGCTCTGGATCGGTCGTCATCAACACGTCTCTACTGTAGGACCACCATGGTCTAAATCATATAGCATCCGCATTAGGTTTTGAAAGTTGAAGTCCTCAAGATTCGTAGACAATGATTGTGCGCAGCACAATCAAAAACAAAAAATTCTCGCTGTCACGAATTTACATTTGAGAGGAGCAGAGAATCAGTTTCTGGCACATTTGATGATGCCAGCCCTCATGAAAAATTGGCTGCCCTAGCCTCTTAATTTCCATCTGTGGAAACAACCCCACATCTCAATAAAAAAGTAAATTGCCCCTTGGCGTAATTTCAGATAATCTAAGGCCGAACATGCAAAGGCCTGTGAAAACGATAAGGGTACTGGGAATGAAGTTAAATTTTGAGCGAACGATGAATCGCCTTTTTTCTGGGTTCCCTCTCCTGGGATAATCAAATGCAGACTATGCGTTGATGCTAATTGAAGATGAAACTTATATACTGAATATGGTTTGCCGGAAATAATTGTCGATTCCCATACAGAATAACAGCTATGAATAGGATTACTGGAAAAAGGTTTGGGTGAAGCATGAAGTGACTGGGAGAGAGTATCCCCCAAGGACTCCAGATCAGAGAGGCGAAATCTCGGTAAAGGGATCACAACTCTTCCGCTAGTTGTGCATTAAGGAGAGGGGATATCTTCCGCGACTTCCCGAAGGGGATCTTCCCCAAGGGACTCCCCCCCTCTTAAGGGATCGACATGTCTTTTGAGTTGATAATACTAATCTCAGATTCCTTTTCAAGTTTTTCCAATCCGACTTGACATTCAATATCTCCCACCTTTCCCCCAACCCGTTGTAGGTCATTCATCTCTATTTTGTAACCATCTTGTTTTATTCCCCATGGGTCTTTGACCACTTTATCCCCTCTATTATTTATGTTATCAAGGTACATCCCATCCAATATTTTATTTTTTCTCCCTATTATTTATGTTATAAAGGCACAACTCATCCAAAAATTTTTATTTTCCGCCACTGCAGGCTGAATCTCCAAATTTTGTATGTTTTTTACACTCCTTTTTTCATCTCTACTTTTCTCAATTTGTCATTCGCGCAAAATAATAAATCATCGTTAAATCTGATTTGGACTCCAGTTTCCGCCACCTTTAACTGCATTTCTTCATTGTAGCTCCGTTTAATATCTCTTTTCTCTCTTTTAGTTTTCTTTACTCTTACTGCAGAAATAAATATTTTGTCATCAAATGGGAATTGAACTCCGACATTTGGTTTTTCGTATTCTACTAAAATTTCTCGAACTTTCCGGGGAAAAGCGCGTACAATAAATTTCGTCTCATTTTTCTTTGGTACAATCAGTGTTTTATTTTGGCCTGTAATTGTTAGCGTCTCATTCATTAAAAGTGATCTCAAGTTTTCTATTTTCTGCAAAGTTTCCTGAAAAACCATTTTCGTGCTTCTTATTTTCAATATCATGTTGTCTGTTTACTTTTGCATCCCATTTCTGTGGATTATCAATATTTCGAACCCGCGTATCAAGTATTTCGCTTTTTCGACAGGGCGGCAGAGCCTCCCAATTTGTTTTATGGGCGGGTCCACTCCCCCTGCAGTCAGTGAAGTTGTATATTTTTCCGGGCTTCTAACCCATGCGGTTCTCTTATACGTCTGAAAATTTTTCCCTGCAATTATTTGCAATAGTTCTCTTCTATCCTCCCTATCTGCTTCTTCTTTTCGTTCTCTGGCTATTCTATCAGCATCTTCCTTTCGTTCTCTGGCTATTCTATCAGCCTCTTCCTTTCGTTCTCTGTCTATTCTATCGGCCTCTTTCTTTTGGTTTCTATCTATTCTAATATTCTCTTCTCTATGCTCTCTAGCTGTCCTCTCTTTCTTACTTTCTTTTCTACCTTCCTCCTCTTTTCGTTCTCTGGCTAATCTATCTTTCTCAATGAAATTTAATAGTTGTTGTGTCATATCTATTTGAGTACTTTTTTGCGACCTCCTGCTGGATCTCGATTCAACACTACTCCTTCTACTCGGAATACTTTGATTCCGTCTGTCATTATTTCTTCTTAATTCATTTTCTGAATCTGTTTGTCGTAAATATGTATTGTCTCTTCCTTTATAGGCTCCTTTAGCCTTTCTTTCCACTTTTCCGATTTTTCCGATTTTATCTTCCTCGGCCTTCATTTTTTTCATCTTCGAATTTTTCTATCAAAAGCCTCCATATCTTAGTTTCGTTCATTTCTCCTAATTTTTCTCTGGGCGTCACTGGCCCTTCTTGGTCTTGAGTTAATCTCATATCTGTCCGACAAAATTTCAAAATTCCGTTAGTTTCAAAATACTTCTTCACTCTAAATGAAAATTCTCTCACCCATGTAACTTCCGGTCTCTCACGAAAAATTGCTGCGTATGAATCAGCCTTATATTTTTTATAATTAATTAATTGAGTGATTTATTGATTCGTAAATTTTTCAATTATGATCTAACAAGGCATAGCCCATAATAGATCTTCATAATTCTATTGATTGATTCCGTTTTTTCCTCCATATATGTAATCAAAATAGGCTACTGTCTAGGCTAAATTAATTTGTCTCTTCGAAAACGCGGAATTCTTTTACTGATCAGGTTTAATGATATGACCTTTCCTTGCTGCCACCACTTATTGGGTGTGTAAAGTACGGGGGTCACCGCTTATTGGAGGGGAAAGCCCCGGCCCGAAATTATAATGTGGTGCCCGCGTCTACCACACCGGTTCTGCAAATATCGGGTTTGGTACCACCCTATTTACAGTATACCCTGTCCCAGGGTATGATGACGCGATTGAGTGGTCGAATGGCCCCTTTTTAGAGCCAAGTGGACCCGCCTTGGGTTACCACTGAAAATCTCTAACTCTCTCCTTGGAGGTAACAAACCCCCCCTGTCAATATCTTAATGACGGTATCTCGTAACTCTATTCCTACCCTGCCTGGGTTCCGGGAAAATTAATAGACAGTTTGTAGAAAATAACTTACTTGTATTCTTACAACGGTCACTTATAATAACAAAAAAATATGTTTCCCCGAACGGGGTCTAAATGCAGACTAACTCAAAAATAATATTCTTTACACCAACTGTTCATAGGGATGGAACTTCGCTTGGTCCAGCCAATCCTCTCAATCCCCATTCAAAACCAATTCTACTTTCTTAGCTTTATTATTTAATGACTCAAACCAGTAAGTACAAAATAGAATTTACTTCAAAGATTACTTATTGCAAAACAACTATAGCTTAGCAACGAGACTTTTAAATTGTCATTGAAAATTATACAATAGGCAAATCTAAGCAAATGCAATTACGGAACAAAACCAGGTCATTTATCTGAAAAGAAAAGAAATAGGGGTGGAACCCCAACAATATGCTGAAGGTGATTCAACTTAGATCGGAGACCATGTACATTGCAGTGGGTAACAGTATCCGTAAAAATAGTTTTGGGGCACGCATTTGGTCGTCTACTAGAAGGAAGTCCGGTCACAGGCTGTTTTTTTTGTTTGAAAACTATATAAATACCGGCTGAATAGGTAGTTGACCCAAACAGCGGATAAAATAACTCCTAAGACCGACTTTGCCTCATCAGGTAAGGAACGGTCATGAGACCTCATACTTAACCTCAGCAAGGGTGTTAATGACCCCAATAGGGGCAGGAGCCGGCACCTTGCGGTATCTACTACTCTGAAGCTCTGTGGGCAGGGACACTAGCCCATGAGTGGTTTGCCTGAGCATACCACTGCTTACACAAAAATTAGCGTATAATAGTTTACGTAAGGATTTTATAGAATTTAGATTAAATTAGCTATTCTCCTGATTCTTTTCCAGGATTCAGAATGGTGTTAGTAGACTGGGGCAAGAGGAATTGGAGACAGGATTTTCACCAAGTCCAATAGAAACTGATAATAGACTTCAACGAGGAGGAGCTCGAAAGATTGAATCTGCGGCAGGGATCCAAGAGGTAATCAGATTTTCTCTACATTCTTCTTTTCTACGTTCTACTGCTTTCTAAGCATTTATTTAACTTTTATTTTGGTGTTTCCTTCTTCTTATCAGAAAAGTGGAATTAACCGTAAAATACTATAGATTCGTATAGAACCGATATTTGAATCCCATACCACTATCCCATGTTCTGTGAAAATGAGACACTGCTTCCTGAGAATATGTCTTACCTATGTGTTTCCTCCTTCTTCTCTACTTTCCTTCTTCTTTCCCCCTTCTTGTTCCGTGAGAAGTAAACATTGCTAAGTGGTTGTGTACTGTTTCCTCCTTCTTCTTGGGTTTTCTTCTTCTTACTCTCTTATGTTCTATGAGAATGTAACATTGCTCAATGAGTTTTTTTTTTAATTGATTTATTAGTTTAGTATGTTTCTAGGAATGATTGGGTAGGTAATCGCTACGCGTTATCAACATTAAAATTTTCCCCTTAGCGTAGCGATTTATATTTGTAATTGTTAATATTTTTGTTTATTATGCTGAATAAAGTAAAAGTAAAAAAAGTGCTTATCTTACTTATCTGTTTCCCCCTTCTTCTCAGAAAACTAGAACCAACCGCAAAATAATGAAGACTTGTATAGAACTGATTTGAATCCCATACTATTATTCCGTGTTCCATGAAAAAGGGACCTCACTTGGTGAATATGTATCTTATTTCTATAATCATCTCAGAGGTATGAGTTATATCTAACTTGGTTATCTAAATATCAACTAGTCATTAGGACTTCACCTCTCCCCATGATTGGATTTCTCCTTATTAGTACCGTTTCAACTGTCCCCTCTACAACCCCATATATTTCCTAAAATATCTCCCGTGTATTGTTTTCTGTTAGTGAGGGTAACAAATAGAGTTAAATGAATTCATACGTAACAGCTTGGAAAGGCTGCATCGCAAGGTGTTCACTGCATGGACTTGAAAATGCAACACTTTTCTCCTCTGTTCTTTCCTGGACACTGAGTCTTACGGGGCAGAGGGCTTAGAAGCTGATTTTTTTTTAGAACTTGGCTTATTATTACTTATCAATGTTTTATTATTTTTATGTTTAGGAGATAAAGCTTATCTAAATGTTATCAATCCTCTGCATCTGCTGGAACTAAAAATTATTCTGCAGATCGTTGATAAAGAAAACTGAAATTGATCTTCTGTGTTTAGTCGTCTTGTTTGTAACCCTTTGTTTTATTAAACTATTGAGATAAGACGTAGATGGGCACAGCAAGATATGAACGCAATTGAGATTTAGGGCACTTTTCCGGTTGTTTATTTTTCGCAGTTACAGTAAAACTTGAGTGGATGCAAGAACATACTGCCTAAAACCGTCTACATCGCACTTACTGTTTGACAGATCTAGCAGTAGCTTAAAGGTAGATAAAGCAAAATGTAATTGTCATAGCAGTATTGGGACAAAAAACAGCGTAAATACTATAGGAGTGGAGAATGGCTTTAGATCCTGTAGCCATTGCTCAAAAGCTGTGGATAAGCAGCAGAAACAAGGGAAGTGAAAACACTGCTTACTTTGAAATTCCACATTGGCCAAATGCCAAGTTTCACAATTGGGTCTGTGCAATGTAAAGGCATGGACACTATAGAACGGAAACGAAAATATGCTTGACGTTTCCTAAATAAACTGCTTTTAGGCATAGAGCTTAGTGAGGAGGTAACAAACCATACTCTTAATAAGCAAAGTTGTTTAAATCCAAAAACTATATGCACCATGAAAGATTGAATTACGTACCTTCAACATATCCTGATGATGTTTTAACACCATATCTCTAGATTCGTTTTACTAAATTACCTACAGGATGGTGTTGGGAAAAGGCTAAATCCTCGAGATGAGGCTGACAAGGAGATCACAAAACTAACTTCGATTATTTAGGAAAGTAAACCAAAGTAGAAACTCTAAATGGGGTAAGAATGAGGAAGATTTTTACCAGTGTGTTGATGTGCAACGAATTTTAGCTGTCATAGAAGGAGTATATTTTCGTGACGTCTTCCTGCTGGTTATGATATAATCAACAAAGTTAGGAAAACAACCTGAAAGGAGGAAAAAGGGAGGATTTTCCTGTTATTTTGGAAATTGGAGGGATAAGCCTCCTCAATGGTCGCTTACTTGACCACCAAGTCCAAATGTGGTAGAAATTATTTAACGCTTCACTTAATCTCCGAGCATATCTTATATTTACCTACTATATATGCGTGTTTGTGGTTGGAGGCACGGGGTGACTGTTCATCAATATTTGGGAGATGTCGTTGGACAAAAACTCAAGTCGCTTACTTGACAACCACATCCAAACTTGCTAAAAATCATTTTAGCGCTTCACTTAATCTATTTCTTCGTTACGGCTTTTTCAGGCGTAGTCGGTCGAATGAAAATAGCTTTTCATGCGTCGTATTCAAATTTTTGCTGAAGAAAAAGTCACATGAAATGCACCTTATTTGCCTTTTAAGCCTCAAAGATTGAAGACTGGAGCTGCCAGAAAAAGTAAGAAAGCCCGCGCGACTTCGCCATAAAAAGGCATAACGAAGACATGGTTTTAATTTCCGAGCTTATCTTAAACATACCTGTGTTGGGGCCCTCCAAAATACTAAATTTTTCAAAATTTCTGTTTACTTCCTGTTTATAATTATCAAATAAAGTTAGTTTTTTATAACCTTTGCACATACCTGATTCTCATAACGTTAAAAATTTGTGAATTAGACTTTTATTCAAAACTGGCAAGCCAAGCATCAGTAATTAAACTAATTTTTCATACATCAGAGACGGTTTTAGTTTCAGAAAAGAAATAGAGGGTGTTGTATTATGTGGTACATCTATAACTTGCAAAAAGTAAGTAAGTATTTGCTACCGCATTTTCATTGTTCCCAAATTCTTAAATTACTCTATTACTACTACTACTAACAACTCACCGCAGCACCAAGCCGTCTGAGGCCAACACAGCTACTCACACTCCTCCTCCACCCCAACCGATTTAAAGTCTCCCTTTTCACACCTGCCCACGAAGTTCCCATTTCCTTTAAATCTTTCTTTATGGCGTCCTCCCACCCCAGACGGGGACGACCTGTTTTCCGTTTAGCCCTAGATGGGTGGCCAAAAAGCACAATCTTTGGCAATCTGTTATCATTCATCCGCACAACATGCCCTAACCACCTCAACCTTTCTTTCATTATAGACCTAGAAAGCGGTATTGAACCACATTTTTCGTATAGCCTATTGTTTGAAATACGGTCAGTCAGCCGGGTACCCAGAACAATCCTTAAGCAATTTCTCTGGAAAACATCTAGCAAATCTTCATCCGCTTTTCGGAGCGCCCATGCTTCAGAGCCATATTTGACCACTGTCATCACTGTAGCTTCTAATATTCTAATATTGGTTTGCAGACTTATCTTCCTATTCTTCTCAACTTTTTTTAACAGTGAAAAAATATGCTCAGTCTTGGCTATTATACATTTATCATCTTTAATGCTTACACCATCTGTTCTATTAATACTACCAAGGTAAGTAAAACTGCTCACTCAATCAATGTTTTTATTACCCAAAGTCAACTTTTTATCTTCACTTATTCCTAGCCTCAGTGACTTAGTCTTCTTAACATTAGTTTTCAAACCTATTCTAGCACCCTGAACTCGCAAAACCACTAAAACTTCATTCAGTTTGCTCTCACTTTCGTCTAGGATGCTTAAATCATCAGCATAATCTAAGTCCAGGAGACTTTTTCCTCCCCAATTGATTCCGTGGTCTCCCATTGCCTTCCCTGTGCTCCTTAAAACAAAGCCCATCAAAATAATCCATATAAAGGGGTATAGAACATAACCCTGCTTAACTCCTGATTTAATACAAAACCAGCTGCTAACCTCATTTCCTACCTTAACTGCAGCAGTGTTATTCTCGTACATAGCACTAATCACTTTAATGTATTTGTCTGGTAAACCATACAAGGATAAAACCTTTACTAAAGGTCCTCTATCAACAAAATCAAACGCTTGCTCACAATCTATAAAAATGAGGACCAAATGCATTTGACAGCTTAGGCACTTCTCAATTATTAGCCTAAGATTGAAAGTTTGGTCGACACATCCTCAACCTTTTCTAAAGTCCCACTGTTCTTCCCTTAAAACTTTCTCTAAAGCATCTCTCAGTCTAAAAAGTATCATATTACAAAGCAATTTACTACCTAAAGAGACCAGACTAATTCTTCGATAGTTAAAAAACTCACTCTTATCACATTTATTATACATTTGTTTAACTAGAGTTTTCCTAAAATCGTTAGGTACTTCCCCTTTTTCAAAAATCATATTTATAATCTTCAGTAACTGATTTCTAATCTCAGAGCCATATTTAACAAACTCATTTACCACCCTATCAGCACCTGGAGCCTTATTATTCTTTAATCCTTTTAGTACTGTTGCTAATTCCTCCTCACAAAACAAATCTTCCTTCACATCCAAGGTATCACAAACTTTTTCATTAGTACTCTATTATATGAGCTTTTATTATATAACTGTGAGTAAGGAGCGACCCGGCTCAATAGTAACCGGAATTCTAAATAAAGGAATTTTGATAGCAATAGATATATCAAAAGATTCAGATTTTTATGCTAATTTCAAATATATAAGTTTCATTAAGTTTAGTCTTGCCCATCAAAGATTATTAGCCTGAGAAAATTTGCCTGATTTTTGAAAAAGGGGGAAATACCCCGTGAAAGTCATAGAATCTTAATGAAAATCATACCATAAGATTCAGCGTATCAGAGAACCGTATTGTAGAGGTTTCAAGCTTCTATCTGGAAAAATGTAGAATTTGTATTTTTTGCCAGAAGAAAGATGACGGATGCGTCTTTATTTGTTTTTTTGTTTGTTTTTTTCCCAGGGGTGTTCGTATCGACCCAGTTGTACTATAATATCATGAGAGTGTTCATTCGAACGTAAGTTAAAACTTTCAGTGCCCTTTTTAAGTGACCAGAAAGATAGGAGGGCAATTAGGCCCCCTCCCCACCCCTTTTCCCCCAAAAAACATCTGAAAAATAGTTGAAAGACCCAATAACTATGCTTTTGGACATAACATGACCCCCCCCCCACAGCCCCGGATAAAAGGTCTTTAAGTTATAAAAATTGTCCATTGTTTACGCTTAGTATTTGTTATTGGGAAGCATGCATACATTTCAGGGTGGGAAGATGAATTTTCGGTTGTTTTTTTTTTCACGGGGGAACTTTCCATGGAGAGGGAGGTTTCTGGGGGGTGGACTTGTCAGAGGAAATTATACACAGGGGGAATTTTCCTGAATTACTATACAAAATTAGTTTTATATCTCTTGCTTTCTCTTTTCCTTCTTAACTTTACATGTGGAGTGGTTAAGGGTAATTGTCCCTAGTAAATTTTCACTGGGATTGAATTATTAAAAGGATATATCCGTGGGAAGGGTATTTCTCCGTGGAGGTGGGGCCAGATTTCCGGGGACTATTTAAAAAACGATGAAAAATTAAATAAAAAGAATAAGTTTTGTCAATTGAATGTAAGGAGAAATATTAAAAGCTAAAATGAACAGAAGTGTTTACGTTTAGGAGGGGGATTGCCTCCTTCCCAACCCCTCGTTCTTTACGCTAAAGTATGAACTGTTCCCTAATTATTAAATAATGACTCCTGAAACACTAAACACTAGGGTCGTTCGGTTGGAACAGATAAGAAGCATTTTTCAAAAGCACTAAAAAACTTTAGCGTAAAGAGCGAGTTGTTGAGGAGGAGGCAAACCCCTTCATATACTTAATAATTTTTGTTCGTTTTAAGTTTTAATGTTGCTCCTTACTTTCAGTTGAAAAAAATTGTTTTTTTTAATTCAATTTAGTATAGAATAAGTTTCACAAGACACCAGAATTCAACATTGTATATTTTTTTTGTTATAGGTCAGTAATGCATTCGAAGCTAAGACAAACGAAGATTTGAGGTAAGTATTACATTTTATAAACATCTATGTATATACCTTGCAAAATGTATGTTTATGTGCATGTATATATGACTAAATATTCTGTCCATGATCTGATATTACTTATTTTTTCTTATATTGCAAAATATTGTTTTTTTTATATATTGGTGGTCTTCCAGGGGGGAGGGGGGGGGGTATAGTTCAATGTGGTTCTTTTCTGAATAGCTATGTATATTAACTACCTTTTCAATGCTCCCTTTATTTGGATCTTTCTTCCACTAGGTCAATTTTATAAATATTAGGTTATGTGAAAGATAGGCTACACAATCATTTCCAGGCTAATGGGCAATCATATATCCGTCTTTTAAGCACTTATACTCAAAGATTAACTATATATAGGCTATTTATAAAGAAAAGCGGTTTTTTCAACCCCCTAAATATGTAAAACCCCTCCTAAACTTAGAATACGCAGGTTATTTGAGCGTCCTTGTCAAGAAAACGTTTTAGCGAAATGAATGACTGTTGACGGTTTTGAGAGCTCATAGACGAGTGTTGGAAAATTAGGTACTTATGCATTATGCGGTACCCACCGCTATATGTTGTATAAGGAAACAAGACAAACGGGTATTTGCTAGATAAATGGTTCGCAAAACGTGATTTGTTATTGCGTTTACAATATTTAAACTGTTGTTTTTTGGGTTTCAGGGGGGGAAGGTACTTAGGTTAGGTTTATTTCCTTAGCATTAGCCAAACTTGACTTCCTTCGTGGGTACCGTATAATGCACAAGTACCGACAATTAATCTGAAGAGGACACGTTGCTTCGATTATAAATAGATAGGTGCGAAGATGTGATATTTGGTTGAATAGCAATGGTGTAGAGTGCCTTTTTTGTACTCTGAAAAGGTTTGGAAAAAAATGAAACAGAAGGTTGGAATTAGGTTATGTGACTAATATATAGTGTATCCTTAAGTCCCTTTTCGTCCTTGTGCAGATGCATAACTTAAGATGTGAAGAAATAAAACTATCCTGAAGTACTATTGAGGGGTTGTTGAAAATCAAAACATTTCCTACTACAAAGCGATACAATTTTAAAGAAGATAGGGACGGGGATAATAAGGGGATAACTCTAAACTGCGTTACCCTTTTATCGTTGTTTAGACAGGACTTTCCTGTTTTAGTTTCAGATTTTGTTTCAAGGTTTGGTTTTTATATTATCCCTTGGACTTTTATCTTTACTTTTTTATTATTCAGCACTGAAGACGGTCAAGCGGAGGTCTCGACCGAAATATTTGCATAGTTCTCTTCGATTCTTCACTGGTTGTTATTATCCTCGTTTCTATCTTCTGTACGATTTTTTTGTTTTGTCATGATTATCCAGTGTGGTCTCAGGTATTCTGTCTTTATTTCCTACTATGGGCTTCGTATATTTGAAGGGCTGTGGAAGAAAGAAAATACTTGGAAGATTAAAAGAAAAGTTGACATATCGTTGATAAATAAGTAAAAGTTCTAATAGGGATCAAATCCTTATAATAGACAGTGATTTTCCCAAACAGTGATAAAATTTCACAAAAATACTAGATATTTCGGTCACATATGCAGTGACCGTCATCAGTAGTAAAATTAAACTAAAACAATTAAAAACAATAATATACGAAATAAAACTACATATTGTATAATAATATAATTCTTTTCAAAGAAGAAGCGGTAGCTAGTCTCTTTGACCTTCTTGGAACCAGTTCATTAGGGTTGAATGAACTAACTCTTGGACAGAGGTTAACTACATTGGGTGAAGTGAACGTTACTCTATCATATTTTAATAAATTATCGTAGATAGAGTTCAAACCATATTCACCTGTGTCACGATTTAAAGCTATATTCTTTAATAAAATATCTTGTATTATTGTGAAATTTTATCACTGTTTGTGAAAATCACTGTCTATTAATAGGATTTGATCCCTATTTGAACTTCTATTTATTTATCGTCATGGAAAGTCAGTGAGGTCTCAGAAATTATCTAGATAATTATCAGAAATTATCGTTGATGTTGATTACCTAAGAGATAAGTTTGATACAATTAGAACCAGGGCCATCAAGAGAAGAGGACCAGGACGAAACCCCCCGAATTTGAAACTGAACTGAAGGGCTAGGTTTAAAGTGAAACAAATTAAAAAAAAATACTTTAAAAGCTACGAACCCACTGTGCTTTTGGAAGTGGTGACTCTCTAACAAAAGCTACAATAAAAGGAAGAAAAAAAGGTAGATTTGTATCATCCACTCGATTTACAGCAAGTCTCACTGGGTATTGTACTGGGTATTATAATCATTTTGTAGCATCTCAGCTAATCGCTATTAAAAACTTAATTAATAAATGCGTTAGAACGTTATACAGGGCAAAGGACAAGTTACATTGCTACGTTTATAGGATGCTCCGCTACTTCGGTCGCTGCTACACCACTTCATGTTTACAATGGAGAAACTTGAACTTGGCTTATTTACAATAAACATAACATATAGTATTTATTTCTTTTTTCAGTAGCGACCAGAAAAACGCAATGTAATACCTGTTTAAAAAACTTTAATTCCGCTTAATAAGCTCTTCTAAATCCCCGCTGGGGCCAATAGCTACTTTGAAAAAAATTACTGTTAAATGTATGCAGTCGTTTCTGTCCAGATGTTATTTTAACAACAGTAATTTCAATCTTTTTAATTTTGCAGAATCCTTACAGTAAATTACACTTCTCTAGAAACCTGCACAATGTGCGACTCCACCATATCTCTTTCAAATGGTTTCACTTGATTCCTAGTAGGTCCTTCTTCCTTGGAGAGTTTTAGGGGCATCTCGTGGGACCTGGGTTTCTGTTGATCCCTGAATGAGAAAAAGGAGGGCCAGGAATGCAAAATGCACTGAGAACAAAAAAAAATATTTCGAAAATACGTTTTCTGCGTGAGACATAGGCAGAACTTCCTCCCCGGTAGAGTTAGAAAAGGGACTGAGAATGTGCTTTTTCATATATATATATATATATACCCAGTGGAGTCGTTCCAGCATTTTATTGGAGGGTGGAGAGGGGTCCATATCTGGATAGTCAAGGGACATGGGTTATATAATAGTTTTTTCTCCATTTTTTTGCCCCTTGCCCTCTCCCCACGGAACGACGCCCCTGTATACTTATCCTTTTCTTGGGGAATCCTCCGATACCCCCATCATCCTAATACTCCGGCTAGTAATTTAAAATTTGACCCAATCTCTCAAAATTCTCCATATAAAAACGACGTCACTCTATAAGTCTAGGAAAACCTCTCTAGGAATCTAGAAGTCTCTAATAATATTTGGCGGAACCCTAGGGCTTCGAGTGGCCTATGAGAAAGATTAAAGCCTGAATTATTCGTCCTTTCATTGTTAACTTTTATGGCAGTGCTGAGAATATAGGAAGCTTAAAATTTTAATATTATGAGATATTGGAATGGTATGGAATGACCAACAAACTACTTATTGACTATTCTTTGGTTTCCTACAATCAGATTGTTTGTAAACCCTGAATAAGCCGGATAAATTTGGAAAAATATAAAAATGCATCATTCCAATCAAAAACGAATTTTCCACTAACTTATTAATTCAGAAATGCCAAACAAAATACTTTAAAAGGATTAAATTTATGTTTATGTATTATTTATTCTTCCTGTTCCTTTAAAATTTCTCAGAACTGTGTAGATCCTTTCAATCGTTTATTAGTGATTCAAACATTGATTGTAATTAAGTAAGGACTATTATTTGCAGAATTATGAATTTGGTAGCCTACCAAAGGCTAGGGGGTATCTCTTATTTGGTACCAATGATAAGGGGTGAATCTTTGATAGATTATCGTAGCAAGTTTTTAAAAATCATTGCACAATTAAAAGCTAAACATGTTTACGTGAAATACCGAAACGTGACGTATAAGAAAATGGAATGACATCAATGAGGGGGGATGGCATGTGCCTCCTTACATTCCCCCCCTTGGATTTTAGAAATAACTTTTTCGGTGGTAACCTCATCGGGAATGCCTTTTTTTGGTATTCTCATTGAAGAAGTTGAAAAACACCAATTCCCCCCTCGAGACTTTGAAAAATACATTATGTCTCTCCCGTATCTATGTTTATGCAAATTATCACCAGTGACCGTACCTTCATTTGCCTTTTCAGGCAAATTCGTCTATGTTATTCAACAAATGAATAACCAATCAGAGTGCATCTAAAAATAATGAATTTGGCATAACCCCATTAACAAGGGCAATTACTGCTCTTCCGTACACAGAGCACCTCGGCTAAAAATGCAAATGAAGAAAAACCTAACCAATTTAGACTATTTTTACATATATGTTTGTATTATTGAAATGTTTGCTTATTGGCTTTATTGATACAACAGGTTCAGGCAAGGGCGACGTTATCAGCCACAGTACTACCCAACTGAAGAGCAATCAATCAGACTGGTAAATGAGACCTTTTATGAGGATTATAATGACTACTATGACGATACTTATGACGGACAAACTTTTACGTACGGAGAAGAACAGCCAAAGAATGAAAACGTACCGTTAAGTAGACGACTACCCATTACTACCTTCCAAAATAGGTATTAAACCCCTTCCATTACTGACGAAATAAATGAATGACATTATACTGCCGATCGTCTTTATTATTACTTTCCGTATATGTGACATTCGACAGTTTAGTTTTGTGTAAATAAGACTTTCAAAGCCTTTATTAACTTAATGATTAATTACTTAAGAACTTTGTTCATATCAAAACTGTTTCTAGATTTGATATTAAAATATTTTCGTTACTTGTTCACTTTTTCATTATTTGCTTTTGTATTTATTCTGCCTATACTCCACGATAAATATGTTTTAAATGTCAATAATCAAATAGCCTTACCTTAAATTTGTCCAATAATCATTTATCAAAAGAAAACCTATACGCATCTTTTTTTTTGTTGAATCCAAACACCTTAAATTACCAAGAGCATCAAAATAAAAACGCCCCTCCCCCACCGGGGCCATACTAGATTTATTCATACATGAAATCGTGATTCTCCAAAAATTTCCTTTTGGTGCTTCAAAATCATGGAGTTTCAATTGCAGCACTAAATTTTTGTCAGTGTTGTCACGTTGAACCGTAAAATTTAATAAGCATAACTATTTAGTTGACTTTGACAGCGCTTTTCGCCATTAAATATTCAAACATTAACAACTCTCCACTTAACCAATCTAAATAATCAGATTTCTTCACTGTTCTTGTCACTTTAACCCTCAGCAGTTAGCAAATTAGCCAGTTGCTGTGCAACTTTCCACTTAATCAATCTAAATAATCAGATTTGATTTTCACTGTCCTTAACACTTCAAAAGCCTCATTAGTTAACAAGTTGTTTTGCAACTTTCCACTCAACTAATCTAAACAATCAAATTCATGTTCACTGTCCTTAGTGCTTTAAGCCTCAGCAATTAGCAAATTAGCAAGTTGCTGTGCAACTTCCAGTTAATCAATCGAAATAATCAGATTTCATGTTCACTGTCCTTAGTACTTTAAACCTCGGCAGTTAGCAAATTAGCAAGCTGCTGTGCAACTTTCCACTTAATCTAAACAATAAGATTTCATTTTCACTGTCCTTAGTACTTTAAACCTCAGCAGTTAGCAAATTAGCAAGTTGCTGTGCAACTTTCCACTTAATCAATCTAAATAATCAGATTTCATGTTCACTGTCCTTAGTACCTTAAATCTCAGCAGTTAGCAAATTAGCAAGTTGCTGTGCAACTTTCCACTTAACCAGTCTTAATAACCATATTTCATGTTCACTGTCCTTAGTACTTTAAACCTCAGCAGTTAGCAAATTAGCAAGTTGATGTGCAACTTTCCACTTAATCAATCTAAGTAATCAGATTTCATTCTCACTGTCCTTAACACTTTAAGCCTCAGCAGTTAACAAGTTGATGTGCAACTTTCCACTCAACTAATCTAAGCAATCAAATTCATGTTCACTTTCCTTAGTATTTTAAGCCTCAGCTGTTAGCAAATTAGAAATTTGCTTTGCAACTTTCCATTTAATCAATCTATATAATCAGATTTCATGTTTACTGTCCTTAACACTTTAAGCTTCAGCAGTTAGCAATTTTGCAAGTTGCTGTGCAACTTTCCACTCAACCAATCTAAATAATCATATTTAATTTTTGCTGTCCTTGGTACTTTAAGGCCTATTCACAGTGAGATTTTTACTAATATCGAGATTTAGTTAGCGCCAATTTGAGCCAGTCAGATTTTTTCATAGAATTTTCTGATTGGCTGAAGAATCCTCTAAAACCTCTGATTGGCTCAAATTAATGCTAGTAAAAACTCGGTATCAGTAAAATCTCATTGTGAAGGAGCCTTTAGTGCGACAGAGGTAAAGGCATCTCCATGTGTTATCCATGAAATATCAAACTGTTCTTCGTTTATTAATGTAATTTTACCGTCACTGGAATCTAGTTAAGAAGATCTCTATGACCGAACCCACTTAGCATCATTTCCAAGTCTGAAGTCCTCGTCCCATAATAGAATGTGCACCTTGCTTAGAGTAAAACTGTTGTTTTGAGTGTGTTTAGGGGGGCAGGTGGGAAGAGTGACTCCCTTAGAATTTTTGCTTCTTTCCTCTTGGATCTGAAATAAAATCGTATTTTAAATAAAAAATTGAAAAAAAAACAACAACGAGATTACCCCCCTAGATTTTGACAAAAATACATTTTGCCCCCCCCCCTAATTTTCATGAATTGACCCCATTGTGTTTTAAATACATGAAATAATGGCAATATACTAGGGTTGTCACCAGTCAAGTCCTAAAGTGCTACAATTGCCCAAATTATGCGTACTACACTGCAATTTTCGGCGCTACAGTAAAAAAAAACTGACTGTAATAGTTATAAAATAGCACTTTCGTGCTACTGGTGGCAACTCTGAGCACGTGCTACACATAATGAAATAGTGCTAAAATAGCACTTTCGTGCTACAGTTGGCAACCCTGCAAAACACAATTTCAAAACCCTGTCTAAAGAATCCTACTGCCTACAAAACTGAGCACTTTTTCTTTCTTTAATTTAATGCTTCGAAATAGACAGTATTTTCGTTAATTTTTTGTTTTATTTATGCATATTTATCTGCCAATTGTTATCCGGACCGAGATATAAATTGGAGACAAATAACGGCAAAATCATTAAATGATTGTAGAATCATAGTAAAATCGGAAAGTATTTATCTAACGATCATATTATATTCTAAATTCCCCATGACCATTGTAACAATATGCCATTAAGAAACATTCCTTCGTCTGATACTTGTATGATATAGTCCCGGCCACTCCAGTTGTTCATCCATTGACGCATTGTTGAACCGATTTTTTCGTTAGTTTCTTTCAGCTTAGCGTAGTAAGCTGATAATAAAATTCTTAAATCGTTAAATTCTACCGACTACGTAATGGACCGAGATGAGAATTACGAACAAACCGCGATAAAATTGTTAAAGTGATGTTAGAATCGTAGTAAAAATCGGAATGTACAGATGAACAAAAATACGTTTTATCATAACTTCTCTATTTTAATTGCGAAATATTCTTGGATTGCTAAGTTTGGAAATACTCGAATTTGGTTCAGAAATATCTAAAAATGTGCAAGCACTATTATTTTTACTGATTTTAGTGACTGAACTAGAGCCCTAAATCCTAACTTGTTTTAAAGATTTGCTTCTTGATTCACTTAATTAATTTTGACTTAATCACTTATTTAATTGTTAATTTTACTTTCTGTTTTCCAACAACTTTTGATTTTATTTCTTCTTTATTCTTGGAGCTATAGTTTTCTGTATTGGCTTTAAACTTTTTCTCTGTTGTTTTTTTCCGTTTAGCCGCAGAATTGATTCGCAGAAAAAATAAAATGGAAAAAAGTTACGATGTTCTATTCAAGATAACACATTGCTTTAATTGTGTCATTTATTTATTTTTTCTTGTTCTTAATACTTTGGCACCCAAATTTCAAAAGCTTAGATTCTTTTTACTTTTCAATGCCCTATTCATGTTTGTTATGCTGCTTTCCTAAATTAAAAGGCATATTTCAAGAAACTTGTATTTAGTACTGAAAGTTTTGACATACCGTTTGTTTGGATGCTTATTTTTTTCTTATCTCCTTTGATTGAGTTTTTTCATTTAGTTAACTATGAACTATAAATAATTTGTTTTAATAGTTATTGCATTAGAGTGGCAATAACTAAAACTATGATTCACTAAATCTGCGCCTTCGTCTGGAATGTTTTAGAAAAAAAATTAAACTTTCAACATCTTATTATCAACTAAAAATTATTTTCGTTTTTTAATGATCTTAAATGTAAAATATTTCATTAAAAGCAAAGATAAGAATTTCTACAAAAACCACTTGAAATTATCATCGCAGAAAAAAGAAATATTGTTACAGAAAAACATTGCTAAGGACAAATTAAAATAATGAAAACTGTTTGATAAGGAAGAAAAACTAAGCTTGAAAGTGTAAATTTCTCGTGGCCCCCTCTTAATCCTATTTATTCAAAACCTTTTTGCTAGCTCACCTTTTTTTGCTAGTTCTAATTTATGTGAAAGTGAGATGCTACACATGATCTAAATAATATGTTAGAAACAAGACTTCTTCTAAGAAATAATTCCAGTTCCCTCCCAAATATTCCCAATAAAATAAAAAAAATTGTGCCTTTTACGTTTTGGAAGACAGCTGAATTATAACATCGTTTACTAACACATTTGTTTATGTAGACCAAGCCAAAAAACTCGTGGAGTGGAAAGCAACCACTGGTCACGTGGACACACTGACAGACTGACAGACCGACATGTTTCTGGACCTGTTCCCTTACCCGTGCGCTTTACAACTCATGACAAACCGATAGATAGAGCGTGGCCAACAACCTCTCGAACCTCTTATTTCGAAAATAGTAAACGGAATGACTGGACCCCGGGAATTTCAAACTCAAATTCTTGGAGAGATAAAACTTTTTTCTCCCCCAATGTCCATAGTCATTTCTCCATGCCGCTTCAGACTACTGCTCGAAAGATTCCGTCTTTTAAACATTCCCCAAAATCACCGAAAAAGCCGCAAAAGATACAGGAAGTTTTTGACTATACGGATTATGATTACGAACTAGAAGACATTAGAAGGTAAATTGCATGCTGGAAAATTACACAGTTGCATGTTTTATCACCTTTATAGATATTGGGTTTTCCTGAAATTCATGCATGATCGGAACTCCTATCTATTTCTTCCAGACATTGTTTTCTTGACTTAACGTCCTGACTTTTAACTTTTGTGAGTTTAATGAAGCCAACTGACTACTGTATTTTTATTGGAACTTGTAGCATTGCGAATAGAAAGACCAATTTGAATTCAAATCAAAACAATTTAAAAGCTTGTATTTGGACCAGGCCTGTATGTAAGGAAGTCCTTCGGAATTTTCTTACCCGAAAATCTCGATATCAATTATTTTTCCAGTGATTTCTTATTATTTCCTTAATTTGATGATATTTTGTACTCTTTTTCTGGATTGTGTACCCCCCCCTCCAAAAAAAATACCAAATATATGTTTTACCCTCACAAATATTTTCTCTAGGGATTTATTTATAAGAACAAAACCGGTTTCAATTCATTACTTCAATTTTGATTACGTCTAACCTAAATCTGTCAAAGTTGCGGTTGCCAAAAGTGGCCAGCAGATATATTGTATTGGAAGACATAAAAGGTATATGTATACGTGATATCCATTTCATAGGCTTTCAGTAATCTGTTTGTAGATGGTAAATCTGTTTAGGATGCAAGCTTGATTCGATAGCTACATCTTTCGATCCAAAAAACTTTTTCAGACTTAAAGTTTTGTCCGAAAAGGATGCGGTACCTTAAAAATCATTTTGCGAGCTACAGCGTCGGCTGGCCGCCACAAAGACCAATGGCTCATTAGCAAAATCTCCCAGGAGACTAATCGTCATCGTAAGCTATTTAGAATTTGTGAAATAGGACCCACGGTCACAAAGACAACAGGTCCACTAGCCATCATCGAGAGCTATTGAGAATATGTGGCTTGAGTATGAAATTTGATTGAAAAGGCAGTGAAATTATACGTCCCTTTTGTGAGCAAGCTTTTTAATCAAAGCAGATAGCACCAGAGGGAATTTTCAAAGCTGCTAAATTTTTCAAATGATATTTCCTTTGAACCGATCTGTTAGGTTTTCCTAGTAGATATGCTAGAAAATTTTTGGGAATACCCGTCTCTGAATTTTAAATAGGAAATTATGCTCCGTTTAATCGATAAAAAATTCAGATTTTCTGACGATTTTAGTTTCATTGACACTGAATATCTTTATTTCCAGCACAAAACGGGCGAAATTAGATGTTTTAATAAAGATTTTTGGGAAAGCATTTGTTGGCTTTTAATTTTCTGCCGTTCATTCAGATCTCTAAACTAAGCTCTACAATGAAATAGTTCGTGGCAACGAACTGTAAGTAAGGAGCGACCCGGCTCAATAGTAACCGAAACTCTAAACCGGATTTTGATACCAATCGGTACATCAAAAGAATCAGATTTTGATACTGATTTCAAATATACAGGTTTTATCAAGTTTAATCCTACCCATCAAAAGTTACGTGCCTGAGAAAATTTGGCTGATTTTGGAAAAAATGGGGAGAGACTCCTTAAAAGCTATATAATCTAAATAAAAAACAAAATATCGGGTTCATCGTACTATAGAATTCAGCATTACTGGTTCAAAGTCTCTATCTTCGAAAATATGAAATTTTGTCTTTTTTGCCACAAGAAAAATCATGGAGACGTGTGTTTTTTTTTCCAGGGGTGATCGTATCAACCCAGTGGTCCTAGAATATCGTGGGAGGGCGCATTCGAACGGCCATTCTAGTGCCCTTTTTAATTGACCAAAATAAACGGAGGGCAACTAGGCCCCCTCCCACGCTCATTTTTTCCCAAAGTCACCCGATTAAAATTTTGAGATAGCCATTTTGTTCAGCATGGTCGAAAATATTAAAAATATGTCTTTCTGGATGACTTAATCCCCCAAAGTCCCCTGGGGAAGGGCTGAAAGTTATGAACTTCACCCAGTGTTTACATATAGTATTGGTTATTGGGAAGTATACAGACTTTTTCAAGGGGTACTTTTTTCTGGTAGTGGGGGAAGGGGGTTATGTGGGAAGAATATTTCCATGGGGGAAGGGACATTGCTATGAAGGGGGCGCCAGATTTACCAGCATTATTTAAAAAAACGATCAGAAATTAAATAAAAAAATAAACAAGTTTTTTTACCTGAAAGTAAGGAGCAATATCAAAACTTAAAACGAACAGAAATTATTAGGTATATGATTTGGTTCGCCCCCTAGTCAATACCTTGCTCTTTAAGTGAAATATTTTTTAGTACTTTCATAAGAGCTATTTATTCTAATTAAGGGCCTTTGTGATTAAGGGTTAATTTTTAAAGATTTGGAAAAAAATTTTAGATTTAGCCTAAAAAGCAAGGTATTGATTAGGGGGCGAACCTCCCAATATACGTATTAGAATATATGGATATAGAAGTTCGTTACGTAAGTTAATTCGTAAGTTACGTATATTTATTACTAATAAAAACGTTCGTAAATAAAATTAAACATCTTTCGGGAAAGCCATTTAATCAAATAAAAGTAAAATTAATATGCAATTTTATTTTTTTATTATTCGTGTACGGTGAGTCAAAATCAAAACCTCCATTAATTCAAAAACGTTCAAAAATTAAATAAAAAAAAGACAAGTTTTTTTAACTGAAAGTAAGCAGCAACATTACAACTTAAAACGAACAGAAATTATTCCGTATATGAAAGGGGATGTCCCCTCCTCAGCGCCTCACTCTTTACGCTAAGGTTAGACTCTTTCTCACAACTCTATTTTTTTAAACAATAAAAAACTTTCAGTTAAAAAAACTTGTTTTTTTTATTTAATTTTTAGCAAGAACGTTCAATCAGTTCTAGATAGTTTGGCCACAAACTAAAAAAGTTTATAATTGACGAGTTAGGACGATCCTTTAAGGTGCCGCATCACCTTCAACTTGTCTGACTTAAATTTTCCTTGACAACCGTAATTCTGTTGGAATCTAAAGAATGCTAGGGTATCTTAATGTCTGATCTTAAAAAAGGTAGCCCATCACAGTAACTTTAATTCACGACATTGTTGGGGAGGGGGTGTGTTTTTAAATTTAAAGAGGCACAATTTTTCAATCAAAATAGCAAAAACATTGTATTTTCTCAGATTAACAAAAAAGACCTTTTTCAAAATATAAGGGGAGAGGGGCGAAAAAATATAGGGTGGGAGGGCTTAAAACTTGTACTCTCTCCGAATTGCTACTAAAAAAACTTTTTTAACTGAAAGTAAGGAGCAACATTAAAACTTAAAACGAACAGAAATTATTCCGTATATGAAAGGGGATGTCCCCTCCTCAGTGCCTCACTCTTTACGCTAAAGTTAGACTCTTTCTCACAACTCTATTTTTTTAAACAATAAAAAACTTTCAGTTAAAAAAACTTGTTTTTTTTATTTAATTTTTAGCAAGAACGTTCAATCAGTTCTAGATAGTTTGGCCACAAACTAAAAAAGTTTATAATTGACGAGTTAGGACGATCCTTTAAGGTGCCGCATCACCTTCAACTTGTCTGACTTAAATTTTCCTTGACAACCGTAATTCTGTTGGAATCTAAAGAATGCTAGGGTATCTTAATGTCTGATCTTAAAAAAAGGTAGCCCATCACAGTAACTTTAATTCACGACATTGTTGGGGAGGGGGTGTGTTTTTAAATTTAAAGAGGCACAATTTTTCAATCAAAATAGCAAAAACATTGTATTTTCTCAGATTAACAAAAAAGACCTTTTTCAAAATATAAGGGGAGAGGGGCGAAAAAATATAGGGTGGGAGGGCTTAAAACTTGTACTCTCTCCGAATTGCTACTAAAAAAACTTTTTTAACTGAAAGTAAGCAGCAACATTACAACTTAAAACGAACATTCCGTATATGAAAGGGGATGTCCCCTCCTCAGCGCCTCACTCTTTACGCTAAAGTTAGACTCTTTCTCACAACTCTATTTTTTTAAACAATAAAAAACTTTCAGTTAAAAAAACTTGTTTTTTTTATTTAATTTTTAGCAAGAACGTTCAATCAGTTCTAGATAGTTTGGCCACAAACTAAAAAAGTTTATAATTGACGAGTTAGGACGATCCTTTAAGGTGCCGCATCACCTTCAACTTGTCTGACTTAAATTTTCCTTGACAACCGTAATTCTGTTGGAATCTAAAGAATGCTAGGGTATCTTAATGTCTGATCTTAAAAAAAGGTAGCCCATCACAGTAACTTTAATTCACGACATTGTTGGGGAGGGGGTGTGTTTTTAAATTTAAAGAGGCACAATTTTTCAATCAAAATAGCAAAAACATTGTATTTTCTCAGATTAACAAAAAAGACCTTTTTCAAAATATAAGGGGAGAGGGGCGAAAAAATATAGGGTGGGAGGGCTTAAAACTTGTACTCTCTCCGAATTGCTACTAAAAAAAAGGCTAATTCGATTTTCATGGTACGTAAACTTTATCCATGTGGCTCCTGGCTATTTTAGCCAGGAGCCATCAAAATAATGTTCTGTCCTATAGACTTTTGTCTCGTCTAAGTCAATTATAAGTTTTGTAGAAGAGGTGTTTCAGAAGTGAAAGGATGTCTGAAAAACAGCTCTTTGGGCATACTTAAATTTTTTACTCGCAAAAGCAGTTTTTTTTAATTTCTTAATAATTGCTATCTGTTCGTCATTTTGTCTATGCTGGAATCCTGTCTTTTAAAACAAAGTATAAGAAGCAATATTTAATTATTTCAGGGGGACAAGAAACACATCCCTTAATGCTTTTATGGAGTCTGAGCCCTGCAAAATACTTAGAAATCATTCTACAGTATTTCTAAGCAATTACTTTTACTATATATGAGTAGTTTAAGTACGAGATGGTGTCCGCGATATCCAGTTGTATCCATTAGGGGGAGGGGGATTTGTTATCCCTTTGATTTCTTCGCCCCTACTCCCTAGATTTAAAAAATCAATCTTTCCCCCCTCCCCTAAATTTCTGTGAATTGACGCCACTGGTGATATCCTACGAAAAACAATTTTAAACTTGGTATATATGAAAGGTATGAGTCTGTAATTGAATATATGTGGTGATTTCATATGAAACTAGGTATTTAGCTATACTAATGTATATATGGTGATTTTTGTCACTAAAACGAGATAAATGCAATCTTTGTGAAACTTGTGAGGATTATACATATATTGCTTACTACCATTTAGTTTCAGCACTGATTCCATGAAATAAAATGAAACTCTGTCAATACATAAAGTAAAATACTGCTCTTCTGTTAACCAGATTAATGCAAATAGATATTAATACCACATATTAATACCACGCAAGAAGATATTAATGCTACTAGCTGTGGCATCGTTTGGGGGTGGCAAGGGGGGCCAGGTGCCCCCCGAATAATTTGGAAAAAAACTATTATATAGCCCATGCCACTTGACTCTCTGGATGTGGAACTTTTTTGCCCCCTCAATAAAAATGCTGGTGCTATGCCCCTGGCCACTAGTGATAATACTGCCTTGTCCCCAAACAAAGCTTCGCAATCTGTAGAATCATTTATGCCACGGAACTTAAAGTACGAAAAGTATCAAATAAAACTTTTTTGATCCATCTTAGGTCCATTCATAACCAAAAAACCTGATTTCTAATATTTTATTTTTGTGGTTTCAAAAGAAAGAGGCTTTTAGGGCAGTATCACATTTTCGTCGGAGTTGCCATGTTGAATCGTGAAAATAAACAAGCTAAAACAATCAGTTTGACAATATCAGACTGATTTTTAGGGCAGTATCACATTTTCTTCTAAGTTGCCACGTTGAAAAGTAAAAATAAACAAGCAAAAACAATCAGTTTGACAATTGTCAAAACAATCTGACAATGCTCTTAGTCCAAAAAAATAAACTTTAACAATCTGTTGATCCCAAAAACAGCTGCATATTCTAAGCAAAGCTGCTCCCTCTTAAACTGTCTGGTGCCTTATGTTTTTAGCTAATTTTTCGCTGAAATTTGGTACCCACTACTTTGTTGGTACCATATCTTCAAATTTGGCAGCCTCTACTACCAAAAAATGCCTAGCTGCACGTGGAGTTATTTTGTCATTAAAAATTCCATTCCCGGTTTTTCTTAATTTTAAAGATGTATGGTTGTTTGATTTTCCACCTAACCAATTCAAACTATCGGATTTTCCTTTTCATTGTCGTTGGTATTTGCATTTATACAAATTTACTAATGGTATTTATGATATAAAAAGGGAAGATTGTTTAGTTGCATTGATGCTTGTCTACGTAAAAGTATTGGTAAAAGTATTGTATGTAAAAATAGATCATACCTAATTTACAAAGTGAAACTTGATCCTGCAAAAGCCCAAAAATAGCTTTGTATGAATTTTACTGTATCCAGATAGAAAAAAAGGTAAAAAATTGATATTTTCTGCAAATATGTTCGATATTATACTTTTGTCCACAATTCATTTTGGATTTTTGACGGGTAAGTTTTATGACTGGATTAAGGGGCTACTCTCTGTGCTATTTATTACTAATTAGAGATAGGGAGACTGAAATGGATCCCAGGGAAACATTCCTTCTTGTCATTCCTCTGCCTAACTGTTTTTAGCAATACAGTGCCGATGTGACTGAATATGACAGGTCTTGGTCGTGACTCTGGATATTAGAAACTAAGGACTGCGCGCAACATTAGCTGCGTTCGTTTTCACCGTTCGTCGTTCTTAGTACTAGAAAGATTTTCTCGGTTTTACTCTTAAATTGCGTTTTATATCGCCGTTCTAAGAGCGTTGTTTTAACTGAAAAAACGGCTTATAAGAGCTTTCCTTAGCCAGATAAAATTTCAAAGTCACAGATAAAATTTCAATCAACCAGCACAACAAAAATGAAAAATATACTTGTGAATGTAGCAAAACAAGCAATAGAGTTACTAGAGGAAAGTGACTGTTGAGTGACTGTTGAACCGTTCTATATAGTGCAAATGGGCACTCTTGCTTTTAAGTGCTTATGAATGGGCATAAACATTAAATTAGTTGAAATGGGGGGTGCAATCCTATATAGTGGACTCTACATAGGGATCCATGTTAAGGAAATATTTCTTACTCCATAATATGGACAATACTCATAGTTGTGGCACTTAGTCTAACACTTAATCAGCCGACTTTCCTTTCTAAAATTTAAGCTTAAGACGTTTGAACAATTGAACATACTCCTAAGGGTATTAAAACTTGGGGTTAGCTGGAGTTCCTTAGTATTAGTTGTAATCTAAGATATCTAGAAATTCCTCCCATGATGTTTCCAAGTGACCCCTAAGGAATTTTTGTAAGTTTGGAAAGCAATTTATCCCAAAAATTCTTCCAGAAATTTCTGAAGATTTCAAAACTGTGCCACATAGCCTATACGAAAAACAAATCACTACCATTTTTTAGATGAAAGACCCCATCAACAAAATCTACAAAATTAAATATCAATAAACTTGTTTTCTGTCATGTTTTTTTCATTTAAAAAACTTGGCGCCCAAAAGCAAACTAAAGTTGTTGAACGGAGTATGAGGCTCAGTTCGTCGTTCTAAGAACGACGGTACTAAGAACGAAGAACGGCATTTCAAAGAACGGCTTATAAGCGAAACATTTCATAGAACGGCGAAAACGAACTGCTTAATTGTAAAACCGAGGATTTGATTTCCATAGAATGACTAAAACGAACGCAGCTATTGCTTTCTTGCGACTATATATTCGGTTGTACATTGAATTTTAGTAATTGATTTTCTTCAGCGGATCCAGCTTGGATTTTCTATTTTCTGTTCAGTGGAAAAAAAGAATCGTAAAAATGCTGGAATAAAAAAATCTTCCTATTGCAAATTAAGTAAAATAGAGTTCTGCTTGTAATATAAATTTCTGTAAAAAAAAAAATGAAAATTGGTCACCCTCCTTGAGGATCGAACCCCTGTAATTCCACCCATCCCTCTCCGCGGCTCTGAGAATGATTCCACACCAAAGGTATGCATGGATATACGTAAGAGAAGGTCAGAAGCAAGGAGAGTGTGCAGGTGACACAGGCAGCATGCACAGAAGTGTCATTCGGGTGAATGGGGGAGGTAGTGGGGGGCACTTGCTCTCGCTCGCTCTAGGTTTCTTGCCCCCCCTATATTTGAAAAATACCTTTCTCGGGTTTCTTCATTGAAAAATGCCTTTTTTGATGTTTTCACTGACAAAGTAAGAAAAAATATCTCTCCCAAATTTAGAAAAATATGTTTACCACCCCACCCCCCTCCATTACCACTACATTTCGCGAGCTGACGCCACTGGGCATGCAGCTTAATTTTGACTGCCGTCTGCCATAATAGCTATTACTCTGTTGTAATCATACCGAAAGGGTACAGGCATATTCCACACTTTTCTCGCAACTAATCGATTAGATGTGAATCGACTGCTCAAATCCACATAGGTATATTCGGTTCGCATGAGGTAAATTAGAAAAGAAAATTAATGCTGGTAATTCAAAATTACCTTACATAATTTTATATTGTACACACCAAAATGAAGTCATTGTTCACTACATACGATAATTTTTGTAGATTTCTTTTTCCTTTCAAGTACTCGAGAAAATACCGAGACATTATCCTTTCAAAATTGTTTACAGCAGGTGGCAGTCACCATGCGTGGCAAAAGCGTGCTCCGGGTGGTGCTAAATATGTTCTGCAAGAGCCTTGGCGTGGTGGAAATGGGTCACGCATGACGAAATAAAGGGTGCTCCGAGAGGTGCACACGGTGGTGGAGAACTTCTGTTAAATTATGGAAATTATCTTTTCTGTTAAATTGTGCAAACGCGAGATATGTTTGCTCGTTTTAGGCGCGATGGTTTATGGTTTTCACTCGATGAACGACCATATTCTAATTAATATAAATCTAGATTTTTATTAGAAGCTCACAGAGAAATCACGAGGTACTTTATTTGATAAAAACCTGAGTGCCTGAGCTGTACGTAGCACAATAAAGGACTGCATAGATATGCTATTATGCAATATTTAAAAATTCCGTTTCTACTTTAATTTCTAGATACATTAAAATGGTACTTGTTAAGAATCCGGTAAACTCGCGAGAAAGACCGCATCGAAATCTCAAAGATGCTTCATGAAAAACAGGTTCTCGCTGCATAGTGAGGTATTGCTCACTCCGTGACAAAGATTTAAACTTTAGTTTTTTGGGGTTGAAGGGGCAAAACAAGGTACCTAGGTTAGGTTACGTATTTAATATATGCTATGCTTTACCCCCACCCCCAGTCCCCTCTGTGCAAATATATAGCCCAAATTTGTTTCTGAACTATCATATTTTCATCCTTTTTTTGTTTTATTTCATTGCCATTAACGAAACTTCACTTCTCGCGTGATTACCGGATTCTTAACAAGTACCAAAAAAAGTTAAATTCCAAATTTTAAGTGAAAAACGTTTTTGAAAATGTCTTGACTTTAAATCATACACTTCATAAAAACCTAAGTCAGATACAAGAACTGAACTACAAATGACGCTTAGTAAAAAAAAAAAATACATACCAATATATCGAAAATAATTAAAAATTACCTCAATGTTAGACATTGCTGTTTCAAAAGTGACAAGGGTGTAAAACCAAGAATTGTCAGTACACATTTGCCGTAAAAAAAAAAAATATAAAAAAAAAAAAAAAATAATGATAATCAAAGAGACTCTCCCTTCTGTCCTATTTATCCCTTGTTAAGTGCGTTTCAGTTTCAACTGGGCTGTGTAAAAACAGTATAAATTAACCAAAGTCTAGTTCGTTGGTACAGCGAATAAGTTTCCTCAATCCCAACAACAAACACAAAAAAAACTTTAGCCTTTTTTGTGAAAGCTTGGAGTAAATTATATCAAGTGATTACAACAAGAAATCAGGCAAAACTCTGTTTTGTATGATCCTATAGATTTGTAGTTGCTATGTAGCCTACAATCAGAACAGAATCTAGGATTTTAATCCGAGCCTAATTAATTATTTGTAATTTGTAGTAGTCTCAATTATATTCTACAATTTTTCAACTTTCATGGAGCAGCTATTGTATATATTGGTTCGATTTTTTTTCTTTACTCATTTTTAATTTAGTTTTTCTTTTTAATTTGTTATGGTTTAGTTTCTTTCTTTTCGACGCTGAGGACGCTTTCTTGTACGAGATATGTTTGGAAAGTAAGTTTCGTTTTAAAATAAAAAAAGGAACAAGAACAGATTTAGCCAAAAAATGTATTCGTGTCCAGGCGAAATATTCGTCTAATTGTTCTAATTTTCTTTCTACCGGTCGTATACCTGTTGTTTTTCAAGATTTTCTTCGTTGGTTATGAAAACAATATCCATGAAATAAATGATGATAGTTTCATACTACGGAATTTTATTAAAATTGTGGAATAGATTGTTTTTCTAATGAGCCGCTCAATGCACAAATCCACAAGTCACTAAGGCTATTAAGATAAATTCTAAAATACTTCGAAAAAGAAAAGTAGAACCACCACCCGTGGGCAAGGGCGTATCCAGGATTTTTGTTCTCGGGGGGGGGGGGGGTTAAAAAATCTTAAAAAACGGTCCAAGAACTTGCTTATATGCATTTTTGTTACGGTCTTATGACTTGAACAAAACTTGGGTGGGGGGGGGTCAAACATGCCACCCACCTGGATATGACCTTGCCTACAGGTTCTAAAAATTACAAGCATTAATATTTACAAAATGTACCAAAATATTTCTCATTTCCAAAATTGAACTGAAACTAATATTATTCGTGACTCAAAAATTTATGTCTGCCCAAATCCAATAAAACCCTCTATAATAGATTTTCACTTTTCGTGCTTAGTTTATTTATTTCGTCCGTTGCATAATTATGGTGTTTTTGTAAATTTTGTAGATTTATTTGTTTTAATCTTGAATCTAAAGAGAATTTTGACTTAATAAACTGATTTATCGCTTTGTTTAATTACTATATTTTATGTCATGCCTTTGAAACACATCATCCAGATTATGTTTAAACTTAGTAAACAAATACAAATAGTCATGAAAAGCTAGAATGCCAGCAAATTTGGGGTTGTGTTGGCTACCATATAAGGGACCTCCTTTACCACTGAACAATAATGCCCAAGTCACTTATAGTCAAACTTGCGGTTAAATTCAAAATAGCACACGGAATTTCTTTTTTGGAAGTTTTGCCTTCTAAGAGGAGACAGCAAGTGTCTTTCCCCCTACCTCTTGTTGGCAGAGGTGCCTACACCAAAAATCGAACCAATCTACAAGACTCAGCTGTATTTTGGCTTCGTTGTGCTGAAATTTTATTGATGGTTATTAGATCGTTGACTCCAATCATTCAGATAGGAAAAGGATTAGAGACGAGATTATCTCTCGAACAAAAATTCCGTTTTAGTATTTGGGTTGGCTCCAGGTTAACGACAAAATCTAATCGTGAAATTTTGCAAAGTTCAACCTCTTTTTTTTCTATCTCTATGACTTCAATGCATTTCATTCACATAAAAAAATATGCTACTATCAAGCAACCCTGTGCATTGTTACTGGGTTTATTTATTTTTTTGGTACTTATGCATAATACGGGCCCACCGCTATATACTGTACCAAGGAAACGAGAGACGAAACACGCCAAACGGATATTTCAATAGAGAAATGGAATACAAAGCGTGGTCTTCATTGCGTTTACGTTATTTAAACTGTTGTTTTGTGGGGTTTAGGAGGGGAGGTACTTAGGTTAGGTTACGTATTAAATATATTCTACGTTTTACCCCCTACCCTCCTAATGTGCAAATGTATAGCCCAAATTTGCTTCTAAACTATTATATTTTCATCCTATTTTATTTCATTAGCATTAACCAAACTTGACTTCTTTTGTGGGCCCGTATAATGCACAAGTACCGTTTTTTATGAAATGCGCAGTAAATAGAACCATAGTTAATACCTCGAATGCTCGAGTCTTCTGCTGGTAGTATTTTAAATTATTTATGTTTTGACAACAGTGACAATGTTTAATTTGCAATAATAAACACGAAAACCAAATGGTAGCAAGTCTTTTTTTCTTGATATTGTTGCCAATTTACTCTGTTTAAATAATCTACTTTTGTGTTTGTAAAAGAAGATGCTGGTTCATACACAGTAGTTTCAAGAGAACAAAATTATCCTTATATCAATTCAGTCTCAGGTCTTATGTGCAAGTTGTCGGCTATTTTTCTATAATCCTACGGTTTTAATGTCTCGCCAATATGAAATCCAGAGTTGTGTTTCCGGGTTTAAAGGCACCGGGTTTAAAGCGTGTTTTCAGCGGGCTCAAACACGCCAAACTTTAAAGCATTTTCAACTTACGAGTTCCAAGCGTGTTGGACACTGGTTATTCAAAATTGTAACGCACCTGAATAGCATGGTTGAACACGGGTTCTGAAAAGACCACAACCCGTGCTGAACACGGCCCTCAAAACGATAATCTGCGCAACCCATGTCAAACTCTGTTTTGGACGAGGGCGGCCTGAACACAGAGCTCTGAGGCTGAGCTCCGTTTTATCCGTTTACTGAATTACATATTTAAAATTTGATTTGTATTTTCACAGTTGGAGAGTACGTTCAACGTCGTTTGAAAATCGTTGGGAAAGGAAAAGTTTCTTGTTTTTTAAGCAAGCACAGACAAGGCCATATCTAGTGGGGGGGCGGAAGTTAGAGTGTTTAAACCTCCCCCCCCCCCACCGAAATATTTGTCTGACTCGTAAAAACCTAACAAAAATGATTATAAACAAATTTTTGATGCATTTTTAAAGTTTTTTACTCTCCCCCCCCCCCGAAAAAATTCTTTTGTAAACAACCCCCCCCCCCCGAAAAAAAATCCTGAATTCGGCCCTGAACACAGATCATTCTTTAAGAAGAAATCCAAGCAATATCGTATTTCTGGCTCAGTAAATGGATAGGTTTAGATTCCAGCGATAAAATACCGTGTCCTTCCAGTGCAAATTAGAGCTGGTGCGACCCAAAATTACAGGTTTCAAAATTTGATACTAAAATACCAACAGAAAAATTCCTTGTAAAAAATTACTTGTAGAATTTTGTGTAAATTACGAACACTAACGTGTACCATTAGGTCGGTGCTAAAATCGAGTTTTATTACCGCTAATTCTTATTTTATCTACTGTAGTATTGAACTATATAATATATATATATATATATATATATATATATATATATATATATATATATATATATATATATATATATATATATATATATATATATATATATATATATATATACGGTATCATGCTTTTTTAGCAATTTCATGCTTTGGATACCTGTTTCTATTTTTAGCAATAGACATCGCTTTGAGAATCAGCAACCAGTTAACGTTCCTGCATTTTCAAAACGGCCTGAGAGTCAAGACTTTTCAACTCTTACTGATTCAAGCAGGTTTGCGCCACCTAGATCAGAGTCAAATCGATTTGAACCCCCTCGACCAGACTCGAGTAGATTCGGACCCCCTAGACCCGATTCTGACAGATTTGATCCACCAAGAACGGATTCCAGCAGATTTGACTCTGCTCGCCCAAATTCTAATAGATTTGAACAATCTCGACCAAGCAATAACGAGGAGAATCGATTTGTGAATCGTCCAGAGAAAAATTTCGAGTTCCAATCTCGACCTGATTTTCCCCTAACGACACCTAGAAGTCTGCTACAACCATCTTCTACTTTTGACTCGAGAGAAGTCGAATATGAATACGAATACGTTTATGATGGTAATTATTTAATAGCTCATCTTCTGGTTTATACTGATTCAGTCAAGACTTAATTGAAGTGTGATTGCGAGTCCATTTTTATTTAAAAAGGGCACCTATTTTATTGCCCTTTATTTAAAAAGGGCACCGTCTCTTCAGGATTTGTTACTCACAGAGTCTCTAGAATATCTTTACTAAATACCTCTCAAGAGGGAAATAGAAAACAAGGATGTCCCAGGTTAGATCGAATAAGATTTAAAGAATTGCCTTAATTCATTATGGATTTGAGAATGGTGCAAGCGTAAGCTTTAAAACGGGCCAAGAATTTTTTCAATAATTTAAACAAGGATATGAAAATACATTTTTCAAAATGTAAAGGGGTGGGGGTAATTTGGCTTTTTTCAATTAAAACCCCGAAAAAGGCACTGTTCAAAAATATAGGGGAACATCCCCCCTGAATACACCCATATGGTGCCTCCGGCTATGACCAGTTTTTTTTCTTCTTCTTCCATTAGGAGCACTTGACTAGTCAGTAAAGTTTAAATCATAAGCTTTGAATCATTCTTTTGTGTGCAGAAAGTTAGTGTCTCCCTCATTTTCATCTTCTCTCTTTGTCTCATTTTTGTCTTGACTAAATTTGCCTATTTACGCCTTCAATAATATTTGGATAATACCTGCAATAAAATTTTGTTATCTCCCATGTTAACCAATTAAATTCTGTACCGCCTTTTCTGTCATCATTTGTTTTGTTTTTATAATTTTAGACCTCCTTCCCTATACATCTATTCCACTCTCCCTTTCTCTTTCTCTATTGCTCTCTTATCCTCCCTTGTTTATAAATTTTTCTTCTCTCAGAAGCTTTCTCTTCTCCATCCAATTGACACAAATCACATCCTCTATATCTCGGGGTAAATTATACATTTATTTTAACTTCCTCTGCAAATTGGTTTACGCAAATTTGGTTTACTCTCAAGCTGGGAAATTATTGAACAAATGACTGAAATTAAAGAACAACAAATTATAGACAGCAGATACAGGTTAAAATAATTTACAGCTATTTCCTGTAAAAACAAAAATTGAAAATGGTTTTATATTTTTAGCGTTAGAGCGTATTGGCTGCTTTTGATCTTAATTTAATGAATTTTTGTTAAATTTTTAAAATGAAAATTAAAGAGCAATATTAAAAAGCCAACCATGAATCGAAATTACCACAAATGGGGGTTCGGCTGCTATGTCCTCAGGGGCGGATCTAGAGCAACATCTTAGGAGGGTGGGGGGCATTGTGACAAGGGTGCCAATAAGCAAAATCTTAGAGGAGCCCATTGTGACAAGGGCACCAATAATTGACCAAATTGACAACGAAAACGAGTGAAAAACAGAAAAAAACAAGGAATGAGGGTGCCATAAAAATCTTGGGGGAGGGAGAGAGGGGTCCCTCTGTCCCTGGATCCGCCACTGCATCTCCCTTAGATCCCCTTAATTATCGAGTGTCCTTGGGGCTTTACTGAAAACCAATGCGCTTCACTGCAAAAGAGAACATCGACGCTTTTAATAGCTACCGCACCAAGGAAGGGAGTTTTGTAGAAATGTATCGCGTACAATTTTTTTTTTTTACAGGGAGACTGTTTGTGGTTAGATATCAAACCGATGCATATTTTATCCCCAAGCGGTACTTTAATTCATATTGAAATGTTCAAGTAAATTGATACAGCAGTGCTCATGCACATATTGGGTCTCTTGGGGGGGGGGGGGGGTCAAACACAAAAAATTACATTTTTAGGATATCTTTATTTTAAGTAGAAACTTTGGTCCTGTGTCAGGGAGGTGAGTACTTCCCCCTATTACGACCTCTAACAGTGAGATATTTTTCTTGCAGCCACTTCCTATAACTGTTCATGCCATGAGTACTGTTGTAAGTATGTATGCCTCATTTAGCATACTTCACTCCCTCTCTCTCTCTCTCTTTTTCTCCACCCGCTTCTCTCTCTTTCATTCTCTCTCTCTCTCCCTCTATCTCTCTCTCTCCCCCCTCTCTCTCTCTCTCTCTCATTCTCTCTCTCTCTCTCTGTCTCATTCTCTCTAACCTCTTACAATAATGAAAAACGAATCATCAGACCTGTCCATAACAATCATCTATATTTTAGAGCTCGGAAATCCAGTTTTTGAAGAAGAAGAGGAATCTGGAGAAGTTTCACCGCCACCTGTTATTAGAACTACTGAGAGAACAACCACAGAAAGAACAACAACGACTACCACTACTACAATACCTCCAAGAATTGAGAGAATTAAAACGACCACTGAAGCTCAACAGTTTGCTACCACGTCAAAGTAAGTTCTCTAATGACGCTTAATTATTTGATTTGAACCAACGCAACTGCGATGTTCACGGATGTAATGCAATACACCCTGAAAAATTTTAGAAAATCCCTTTAAAATTGCCGAAAAATATAGAAAAAAGAAAGGCAAATAATTTTTTGGGCGAACGAAATTTTGGCAACAAATAGATGTCTAAGCAATTAAGGATGAGAAAATTGTATAATGTAATAACCTGGATTACTACATCTTGTAATTACATCACCAGGGTAAACGAAGATGTTCCAGTCAATGTTTCCAGACTTGACAATTGGAGGAGGGACACGGGCCCAAAGGCATTGCCTGCGCACGCGCTTGATTAGTATGTTGAATTTTATAGCATTATTCCTCTATCCTGGGATAAAAGATTACGCTATGTAGAGTACCTAGGCTAGCAATTTGGGGCAACATTTTTGGGCAACAGAATTCGCTGTGAATTTTTTTTTTACTTATACAATAGCAATAGAAAAAAAGAATGTAACACGATATTATGTAGGAAGGTAACTTTTATTTTCTTGTTTGCAAATTATCATTTACCAAAAAACGCTATTTTGGTAGACACCTTGTTAAACTTTTGCGATTCTCAACGTGTATGCCCATCCCTTTTCAAAATTGCTTTTATTGTACAATTTCGTGCCTTATTCTTATGCACCCTCCTAGCTGGAAAAATTTCCAGACTCACGACTCTTTTTATACTAACCTTTCTTATACACATCACATACTCCTTCATTTTTTTTAGTTTCATTTTAAATCAGACTATAAGCTATTTGAAGAAACGTTATTTGAAGTTCTGTGTGTATTTTCTTTGTGGGAATTGTTTTTCATAATTCCTTTCATGTTAATTGCCTCAGTCAGGAAATCAAGCTGAAATTTCTCTGTGCTTTCCTGACCATCATATCCTTTGACCCTCGCGTACATTTGTTTATTCTAGTCTAAACAGCATCTCCTCCTTCACATTTTGTTAGTTTTTTTCAGAAACAGTTTAAAATTTATTTGAATAAACGTTACTAGGCGTTATTTCAAGCTTTCTCTACGCCTGTTTTCTTCACCAAAATCACTTATGAGAATTGTCTTTACCCATCCATCAGAAATCAAGCTGAAAATGCTCAATAGCAGTTTGACAAACATTCCTTTTACTCTCTTTATCCCAAAAAATTTTCTGAGCTGTTGCATATTTTTTCCTTTCCACTGTCCAACCCTTTCGAAGCTTTTTTTTTGAAGTAGGCTAAAAGTTTCTTGAAAAAACATCACAGGACGATATTTTAACCGATCTGCTTTCTATTTTATTGATGGAGATCATTTGTCAAAATTGTCTTGTTGTACTTGCCATCCACAGGAAATCAAGCTGAAAATTGTTAATATTCTCTGAACCAACTGATACCCCCCAACCCTGCCATACCTTTCGGGTATATGCAGTTCCTCCTTTTTTCGAAGCCGAGCAAATTTCTCTTTAATGAACGTTACTAGACTCCAGGGTTATTCCTCGGGTTGGTGGCACCCGGGGTGAAATCACCCCCTCCCCCCGATAAAATTATGTTCGAACCTGGAAACGACTAAGGCAATCAAATTTAACAAAAATTAAATGACGAAGGCCTTTTTAAGTAGCAGAAGTGCCCCCAGCCACACGGAACTTGGGGGTAACTTACCCTGGTCTTCCATCCACCGTTTTAACCGCCCTGATAGACGCTATTTTAGATTATGTCCATGCGCATTTGCTTAATAGGGATGGCTTTCTTAAATTCTCAATATTTTCTTTTTTGTTTTTGCTACGTGTATGAAATTTAACTTGTCTCGGCTTCTTTTAGGCATTTTCTCATTTTATCATTAAAAAAAAAAAGAAAAAAAAAAAAAAAGATAAATAGGTAACCACCATCAATAGTCAGGATTTGACGGTGTCAAACTAGATAGATTGTTATGAAACTTGACACTTCCTAAATGCCTTGACTCTCAGCAGAAATTCATGTCAAAATCGTGCAAAAACTATTCATGCCGATCAACTTTTACTTTAATGATCAATCAAGATCGGGTAAATGACGGAAATAATAACTTTTTAATGATAACAATAATTTAAATAATAATGAAAATAAAACTGAAGTAAGGGCTTATATGCGGCTTCGGTGAACTCCCATCGCCTGAGAAGATTAAAAGGCTAAAAGTTAATTCCAATAACAAATATGCTCCCTTGTCCCAACACAGCCAAAATAATTTTGTGAAAAGCATCTATAAAATATACATGCTATTGGCATAAATAACTTTTAAAAAATAATAACCGATCGATTGAAAAACAGTAAATGATACAGACATATTAGGACACGATATAAAGTGATACTCGAAAGCATACAAATAGAAAAAAATCAGAAAAATATTATAAATGCCTTTAAGTTAATTTCAAAAGTTGTTAGTGTCCATTTAATCATAAGAAATAAGAAAATATGAAATAAAGTTGAAAAGTAAATTCAAGAGGTGTCAGCACTTGATAGCACATTTAATCGTTGTAAACTACAGTTAGTATGAACAGAGTAATAACCACCCAAAATGTACCTTTTTGATTAAAAGGCCCTAGGTTACTTTTGTTCTTTAATTTGTTTTTAATGCAGTTTTTATACCCTCGTGGGCCAATATCTTTTTTTTTTAATATATCATATGGGATTTCGCATAAAGAAACATCCTTTGCAAATCTCGATCAAACACTCTTAGGAGCAAGACTTCCGGTGACTTTAAACTTATAAAAAGATACTATTTATAGGCTCTGTTCAAGATTCGTGGGATCAAATCTCTTGTACTAATTTTTTACATGAAAAGCATTACCGTGACTAAAATCAAATTTCCCTTAAAATTTTTTTCTTACAATTTATTTTTTAAGTTCCTCAGCTGATTCTTGCTTCCACTGCTACCTACCACAGAAACTACCACCTACTACTGTAACAGAGAAAAAAAGAGGCTACTGCCCTATACACCCGGTTGTAGTTTCAATTCAACTTTCTTTTTCTCTGCGCCACTGCTAAGAACTCATCGCAGTAACGACCGGTTTGGGGCCAGTAGCTGGCTTCCTGTATGATTTATTCGATTGAATAATGAATCTATGCGCTACATCAGTCTGATTGGTTCAAACTAGCCCTAGCTAAATATTTGTATTAGTACCATCTCGTTGTGAATGGACCTTTAAGTAAATGGTTTGTTAATTTTTGTCACAATACGATATTGACTCTTACTTTCAGTATAAAGTAGTGTAATACTTTGTATTCCCTGTGTTCTTTTTATCAAATTTTTTTGCTCGAATAAACAACGTTAAGTAAGCTTGTCAACTTTTGCTTTTTCATATTTTATTCCCATCTTAACTTATGTTTGAAAATGAAAGAAGAGACTATAAAAAAAAGAAGAAAAAATCAGTTTTTTCGCAGTTTTTGTCATGACAGTGTTGTATATGACACAAAGTCGGTTTTTGGGGGTATTGACGAAGCCACTAGAGGCCCACCTCAATTTTTTGCTAGCAATTGTTGGGGGAAAGTTTTTTTTATTTATTTAAATAAAAGTACCTAAGAAGCTTATTTTTTTAATGGAAATACCAAACTAGGATATACATTGAAATCCAGGCCAGGGGAGAGGGGCAAAAAGTCAGCTTTCTATAAATTTAGTGACATTTTATTTTTTAATATCTAAATAAGAGATAGTTGGAAACAAAAACACAATTTTTGGTGGAGGTTGTGGCTTCCTCTTAGTATACGGTTCGTAAATTTGTGTTAAATCACCTTTGAGATGAGGTGGTTACTAGTTCTTTTGTTTTGTTTTTTTTTATCATGAATGGCCGATAAGACTTGGATGGCTAAGCCAATAAATCTGTTCACGTTTTTTGGCAATTTTTCACGGTCACTAAAATTTAAACAACTATTTCAGAATCTTAAATATGGTAAGCAATAATTATATGTGTTGAGCTCAATGCATCTGTAAAAGATGATATTATTGGTATTAGTTCCATCAAGGTGAAACCCTATATCCGCTAATTTATAACAGACTACACACAACACGTGTTTCAATGATCTGCTTACGTTTTTTTTTTCAATGAAAAGTTTCCTTTAGCAGTGTTGTCACTTTAGCTTATTTTACGCCAAACTGGCTTATTTTGATGGCAACTGGCGTGGAAATTTTTGCAGCCGGTTTGTGGCTTAATACTTGTTTTAAGTTTGTGAAAAAAATATTGTGAAAGTACTTTTACAGCAAAAGCAGAGTTAGTTTTCATTATAGGAGCATTACGAGGTAGCTAAGAAATAAACATACCATTTGACACACCCTTCAATCCTCTAACGGACTGTTCCGTCCAACCAATACATAAGGGTGAGCACAAAAAATAAGCACTAATAAAATAAATAAAGCACTAAACATTATAAGAAATAAATAATTATAGTAATAGTTGTCTGCCTTATTTATGGCTTGTTTGGCTTACTTTTTGGTTTAGAATCTAGCAACACTGTTATGGTGTTTGAAATAGGCCAAATCGGCTATTAACATGGGCGTAGGGAGGGGGGGGGGTGGCTGCCCCCCTCTAGACCTTCAAATTTACATTAGATATGGCTGAAAAAGCAGATGGTTGGAAAAGCAGTTGATAACAGGCCCTCCATCACACTATCGACTGCCCCCCCCTAGACAATATGCTGCCTACACCCATGGCTATTAAGTCTGCTTCTCTATTACTTGATTAATTGCTAACATTCTTGTCAGAAGCCCAGTGACTGTTTATCTACTAGCGTATTGCATTTGTTTTTCTATATTATCAATTCAGGCAGAATATCAATTCAAGCCGTCCTAGCTGAGTGGTTAGCGCACTCATCTTGAAATCATTTGTCCGTGAGGACAGTGGTTCGAGTCCTGCTGTTGCTGGTTATTTGGTTTGTAACAGGGGCTAGTGGTGTGACTCCAAACTCAGCCAGAATCGACTCAGCTCTAAATGGGTACCTTAAGAAATCTGGGGAAGCACAAGATGGCTGGCTCCCAACCCCCATTGCACATTCTGGATGAAGGGCAATGAACGGAGATCAGCACCGCCGGTGGGGACTGTAATGTCAAATGCCATATATATATATTTTTTTTTTTATTCAGGTAATAAATCAGTGGGTGAAGCTAATGTTAAGGTTTGGTTGGACGTGCAGAAGCTTCAGTCGATTAGACATTTCATTCGTTTCTTCCTCTTATAATCATGCCTGGAAGATAATAAATACTAGTATTTTACCCTGCGTTTCCACCGAAAAGAATCACTGAGATAGACGATATTCGTGAACTGCTTCATTGATTTATTTTAATTGCTATTATGTTCCCATACGATTTTAATTTCATCCGATTTTTTGCTCTCAACAGTTGTCTCTTCTTTGGCCGTTGCTGTTGTTTCGAAAGGTTTAAACAACCATTTTTATGACTATTACTGCTGGCTAGAAAATATTCCTTAAGAAAACTAGCTAGGTGCCAGGAAAATTCGTGTTTTTCAACTCATTAAAACGCTTTATAATCAAAGCCTCATACAGAAAAAAAATTGCTGCGAAAGGCAATTTTCGTGGATTACATAAATGAGAAATTTTATTTGTCGTTACGATCACGTGGGACTGTCTCTTCTATAACTGTTGCTGCTGTTTAGAAAAAATCTAAACGAAAATTTACTTGGCTGATGCTGCTGCATAGAAAACATTACCGGAAAAATAGTATAGTTGCCTGGTAAATGCTGAATTTATCAACACAGAGTCGGTAACTTAAACAACCAAAACTGCTAAAGTCGGTAACTAAATTGCCGTGACAAGTGAAAATTGCTTCTGTTTCACCATCTGTGGGAATACAGTGGTAGTTTTTGTTCTTTCTTTTTGACAAGATTTTTTCATTATTTAAGACGTGAGACTTTACAAAGAAAAAACCAAATTATTACACATGGCTGGGCAGAATATGCTATGGTTGGGGAAGCTGATCATTCTTTGACGTAATCGATATATGACTGGATGAAGAGAAATGAAATGTAATCACTAATAAATCACTAAAGGTTCAAGAATCACTAAATTCTTGTCTAAAATAAATTCCTTAAATTATACAATATAAAAAGACCAGACAAAGAAAATATAAAAGAAAGGGAAGGTTAACCTAAGGACAGGGCGACGTCCTTTTTTTCAGGCAAATATGGTCACTAGTGTTGCCACTCCCGATGACTAATCTTTTTCTACAAGATTTCTTCAACAAACTGAAAATCATGCTACTCTATCGCTTTGGAATTATTTTTGTTATGTTGGTAAATCTTGTTGAATAATAAATCATCCAATCCAGTAAGTACGATGCTATTATTAACGCCTGTGAATACGAATTAAAGCTATTGTTATGTTCAAAGACATGCTAAATTGAATTTAATCAAATTTTTATGCCAACTGAGCATACAGGATTGTGCCCTCGCCATTGGGTATAATACCCGTGAATGAGATTGCCTTCAGAAACAGAGTGAGAGAGACAATAGCTCCATTTGTGCTACCTTCCATTGGTGATTTTCTTGACTAGAATCTCTGCTGACATCGAAAGTTTGACTAACCCTCTATATGTTGTGAGATATATGTCCTAGACTCCAAACGTTTCCCATCTTCTCAGCTACTTCTGGCTATCTTCCCAAGTGACGTCGCAAGTGACTATGAAGATGGAGCTGTCATACCCATTATGGAAGAACACGAAATTTGTGTCATCCTCTGAAATGTAGTTAACTATGGTCATTAGGATCGAACATGAATAGGAAGAGAGTCAGAGCCACACATCTACGTTTGTGGAAAGTTGAAGTAATTGGAACAGATAATAGTTGACACTATGAAGAGGCAGGACTTTCCCAATAATAAAGCCTGCTTCTGCAACTCATAAAAAGTTGTTACAGTTCACTTACTAAAAAACTGTGTCCATGAACTAATAAATGCTGTTACCGAAAATTTACTGTAGGGGGTAAAATGGTTGGAGAAGCAAATAAGTTCCTTTAGTAGGGCGGTGTTATAACTAAGGATTGACATTGCCTGGAATAGATTGAAAGTAGAATGGCAAAAGCGTAGGGTGTTTTGACTCAACTAAGAAAGAACGGAAAAGCACAAATATTCGAGCAAGATTGAAACTATGGGTGTTCGTGGCAATGGAGATGGGCTTAGCTAAGTTGGGTGAAAAAAGCTTGGGTATTAAAGAAAAAGAGGAAGGTATGAGAAGAAGAAAGGTACAACATCGAGAATGCTTCCTGCAGCACCCAGCGGGTTGATCGTCCACATAGCTGCGCACACTCCTTGTATACCCCAACTTATTTACAGCTTTACTCTTTACCTCCCTCCCCCGAAGTTCTGAATTCCTTCGAATATTTTCTTGTGACCAATTTCCAGGGTTGCCACCTCTAGCACGAAATTGCTATTTTAGCACTATTTCATTATGTGTAGTACTGTAGCCCGTGCTCAGGGCTGCCACCTGTACCACGGAAGTGCCACTTTAGCAATATTTTGCACTATTATAGTCAATTTTTTTACAGTGGTACCGAAAATTGCTGTATAGCACGCAAATTTGACCATTGTAGCACTTTAAGAGCTGACCGTGGTGGCAACCCTGCCGCTTTCCTATCCATTTGGGGACTGCCTGCTTTTTCCTTGACCTCCAATTATTAGCCACACTGCACAATCTTTGGTAATCTGTCATCTTTCATTCATGAAGCCTGCTTATATCCTCGAAGTTAGTCAGAAAAGTTGTTTATGAGTAGTTTAGACAAGAAGCATGGAAACGAGTTCCACATTGACTTTACGGACAAAGAGGCTCGATACCGCTCAATTATTGTTCTGTGAAATACTGAATCAAGTGGCTTTGGCACGTCCTTTGAATTGAGAAATAGTTCGAGTAGCTCGAAAGCTAGTAAAATCTCGAAAGCTAGTAAAATTGGAATAGTTCAACTAAAAGTAAAGTATCAGCAATTTGAAAGATAATGAAGCTCTATTTTATGAGGAGGAGCTAGAGAGTGTGCTGAAAGAATTGGAAAATAATAAAACCTCTGGTGCTTATAGCAGGGTAAATGAGTTTGCAAAATATGACGGTTGCAAAATGAGGCTACGAAATCATTAAAATTAAAAGCGTATGGCAGAACATGATATGGAATGAGAAGGTGAATATTTCCTAGACTTAGATTATACGTATGATTTCAGTCTCCTAGATAAAACTTCTGGCGAAATAAAAGAATTTTTGAGGTTATGAAAGTTCAGGGCAAAGAAAAAGGCTTGCAAATTAGTATTAAGAAGGTTAAGTCACTCAGACGAGGAACAAATGAGGGTGAAGAAGTGATGATAGGCAACGAGAAAATAGATCTGGTGGATACGCTCACCTACCTGGGTAGTATCGTTAGTGAAAACTGTGAATGCAGTGAGGATATAACAAAAAACGAATAGCCAAGACACAGGGTGCTGTTCGCAGTTGAAAAAGTTTGGAAGAATAGGTAAGTGTGTGAACTAAGATTTATTGAAAATCACGGTGATGACTGTGGTCAAGCATCTCCTTGATGTTGGGTGCTTCGAAAGGTTGAGGAAAGTTTTTTAAACTTTTTTCCAGAGGAATGGTTTAAGGATAGTTTGAGGCATTAGTTGGACTAATCGTATATCAAATAATAAGCCGTACCAAAAACATAGTTCAATCCCACTTTCTAAGGCTATAATGAAAGAAAATTTAAAAGGGCTTGGCCTTGTTTTATGAATGAAAGATGACAGACTGCGAAAGATTGTGCATTGGGGTGAATCATCAGGGGCCAAACAAAAGGCAGGTCGTCCTCTAATAGAATGGGAAAGAGGTCACAAGAAAAGATTACAAAAAAATTGGATCTTAATGGGAGGGTGGTAAAGAGTAACGGTGTAAATTGGTTGGGGTGGACGAGGAGTGTGCACAGCTGCCTTAGCCTCAACCGGGTTGGTGCTGTAGTGAGCTGCTAGTAACAGTAGTAGTACATCTACTCTTCCAAACTAAACCCCGAAACAGCACAATTTTTACTTCATTACATTCGGAAAAGTTCATTTTTTTGGACTTTCAGAATAGATTCTAGCTTAACTAGGTCACAGGCCATCCCCTAATTTCTGAATATGAGCCAAAAATATACACAAAAGTTTGCCAGATTTTTCTTCAGATTGGAACTATTTCGTATTATGCAACAACTGTTCATGAGAAACAAGTAAAAGAAAAAAATGTAAACAATCAAATCAGCAGAATTTTGAAAAGGCCTAATTCAGGCATTTTGACGGACTGTGTCTTAGTGGGCCCTGAATATTCAATAAATACAAATTCCCCGAATGTAAAAATGTAAGAATTTTTTTATTATAGCGTTTAGTTCAAAAGAATTGGATCAGCAAGACTGTTACTGTACTAAATACCCCGCGAGAAGGTAACCCAAAGACTAGTCGCAAATGCCCTACCCATCCCCCCTGGATACAGTCTTAATCGAAACCAAAGAGAACGGAAAATTTAGAATGGGAAATGGCAAGATGCCAAACGCTATGATGCCAAAGCTGCTAAACGCTAGATTGTGTTGGTCGCTTTTCTGCTCTTTGGTCGCTGTCAGTTTCTGCTCTTATAATTTTTCGATGCTACTTGATCCAAACGTAAAAATAAAAACTAATTTATCAATAGCCGCCGAATTAAAATTACTTCACAAGTTTTATTCTGCAATCTTGTAAAATTGTGAAGCCCATTGTGTTTTTAAGTAAGAACACAATTACACTGAATTCTGTGATATGATGCGTTAATTTGTAGTTTACACTTAGAAATTTTTTTCACTGAATATTATTTTTCAGAGTTTCAAGGACGAAATTGAGAGGATCAATGAAATTCTCGGAAACAAGTGCTGCAAGTTCAGGAACAAGAAGTGAAGCAAAGCAAGTTAAGAGTTCGAAAGGAAGCAAGTAAGTTTTTTTCACGATCAAATTTGTCAAGTGGATTTTATATTTCAGGTTGTGGACAAGTAAAAACTATGAGTGTGGTTAGACCCTGAACTATGGTGGTTGACTGTAGTTGACTGGACTACAGTCAAGTCAACCTTAGTTTGCACTATAGTTTTGACAAGGTCTGAAAGTTGAAAGTTTGCTTCTTTATCAGTGAGGTAACTCTCAGATGGACGGGAAAAAGTTTCGGAGGAACTCAAATGGAGTCCATTTTGGATACCCCTAGACTACCTTCGTCAAGATTCTGTAATCCATATGTGAAATTCCCAACATCCATTTGTGAATACGCACCAAATCTACTCAGTCACAGGAGCTATTAAAAGTCGGCAAGTGTTCGAGGGCAAAACAATCAGAATTAGTGGGACTATGGACGCTTGAAGTTGAGGTAAATCCAAGGTCTGAACGCACTCTATTTTTAACCAAATTACGGGCATTTAATGCGATTCATTTAGACATAAGCTCTATACTAAGAGCCTTTTCCCGGGATCCTACCACTTTTATTTTTTATTATTTCTTGCCTAATTTTAGAATGGGAAAAAATAATTTTGCTAGAATCCCGCTCTGCATATTTCTGCAATTTTTTTCTAATATCGTCACAAAAAATTCCTTACGTACACCCTCTCCCCTAGGGTGCTTGAATTACTGGCTAGAAAACCTTTGTTTTATTTGTAGTTATTGGATATATTTTATCGTTTCTACAAACTGTTATTTAAATAGTGTCACTTCCCTTTCTTTTCTTCAAACTGTCTAGCCATTTTAAACGACAATTATGTTAATGGTAAAATGGTAGAACTAAAATTTTAAAAAAAGGGTAAAATTAAAATTCCTTTAATTCCAATATTTACTCTTTCGGATCTACAATCAGGGAAGTACTTTGCTAATCCTGGTTCCCTGTAAATTCAAAAGATGTTTAAAATTCGGAATGCACCTTACTAATTCTGGTGCCATAGGAAAGTGAGTAAACCCATATAGATAAACCAAGGTCTTGGGATTATTCCTATAATTTTCTACTTGGTTCGCCCATTTTGTCGCCCCTTTTTACAAGTTCCCTACCTCGTTCCCTTCGAAATGTGGCCGCTCCACCAAAACAAAGATTATGTGTTCGCAATTGACAGTGCGCTACTTGCTTACATAGCTACGAAAAACATTATGGATTCAATTATTTAGATTATAGAACCTGGGGACAATTCTTGCTGGAGGTGTTACTTAAACACACCTCTTAAAGAGCCAGCATTAGAAAATTATCACAGCTCAGAAGTTTTTCTTGGGTACAAAGTACCTAGAGATAGGCCAACTCAGCGGAACCCTGATTTCAAATTGCATTGAACCTTAAGCATTGTCTTTGCATCCTATGTATTATATAAACGTAATTCATTAATCTCCAGGTTGTATCTAAGAAGGAGGGGGAGAGGGCTACCGGGTTTGAACCACCCCCGAACTTCTTGTTCGGCTCATAGAAACGCAACAAATACGCATTTAAACAAATTTTTGATGCATTTTTAGAAGTTTTGGTACGTGTCTGTTACAGCGCCTGTGTTAAGTTCTTCATCCATTACACGCTATAGAACCGGCTTCCTCGTTAGTTTCTTTCAACTTAGCGTGAGATAAGACAAAGAGAAGTGACAGAATAGATGGGAAATATGTATTTTGGATTATATATTTGTACATTGGGGAGGGGGGTAAAGTGTTTGGACAGTTTGAGGTTAGAAAACAATTCTTTCTTCATAACATCCCGAATAATTGTACCTAACACATTTTGCATGCAGACCCGCTTTACTCTACCCCCCCCTAATGTGAAAATATATAGCCCAAATTTGTTTGTAAAGAATTATATTTTCATTATATTTTGTCATATTTCATTAGGATTAGTCAGAGAAACGGGTTCTACTTAGATGAAGAACTTAACATAGGCACTATAACAGACCAGTACCAAAGTTTCCTATGTGTACCCCCCCCCCCCCCAAAAAAAATATCCCCCTGAACAAAAACCCTGGATACGCCCTTGATTCATCTTGGTCATTTTTAAATGATTTTATATAGATGCCAGAATTAAGATCCTTCCCCGATTCTAGACTCAAATGGATGTTAACATCTAATATCTAAATGAGAAAAGTTATACCTAACAAAATTACTGACAAAATTAAATATTAGTGCCTTAAAGTGATTCTTTTGTAGTTTATCTATCTTAGAATTTTTTGGTTGAAGGAGAGTTCCAGGAATGGCTTCAAAATACTGGTGTCTAATTTAGTTTTTACTGTTGATAAAGAATACTATGCTGTTTATTGTATATTATTTATATGTTTACGTCATTTGACAGCCAACTGTGGGTGCTTTCAAGGTTCTGCATTATAGGTGACCAAGTTCAGAAAACCTTCCGTGAAAGGTCCTCGAAGATAGGAGACTAAAACGGAGTCACATGAACTCCGTGATAATCGTTTAAGACCAGTGAACAGCCATTCGACCTGTTTTGCAAGATAGAGATGATATATAGAACTTTTTTGTGTGACCAGGGGCGTCAGTTCCCAAACATTTAGAGGGAGGGGGTGTAATTTTCAAAATCTAGGGACGCAACTTTGGAGTTCCATCGATTTTTAAAATTTGAACATCCAAAGACATCTCTCAATGAAAATGCCCAAAAAGATATTTTTCTAAATATAACCCTCCCCCAGTTAACTCCCCTGTCTAAACCTACATTGAACAGTGTCAAGTTTCAGCTATCTAGGGATTCTGTAATTTGAAAGGATTCGACCCACCGTAATAATTAATTCTCAAAATGTTAGATTGATTATTTTGTTAAATATTTTTTTATTTAAGGAAAAGCCGGCCAACTTTAAAACCAGTGGGTGATTTAGTTCCAAGAAGATCTGAGCCAATTGACATAAGCCAATTTCCGCCATGGAGATTCTCACCCGAATTTGAAACCCCTGAGCCAGACACACCAGCTAAAAAGTGTAAACCTGACGTATGTAGGCTACCAGACTGTTATTGTGGTGGCAAAGGGGTACCAGGTAATTGATAATTTTTTAAGTTTCATTTATTACTAGGTTAGCTGTGGCTTTTACTAGCTTTCGAGCTACTAAAAAGTTGAGAAAATCTTTTGCTCAAATTGTTCAGGATCAGTTATTCAGACATAGTGTGACAGTAATAAAACCAAACGATTGAGGGGTCTTAGGGGTCTCAAAAATTAATCACATCTTAAGCCTTAATTGCGGTTGTAGATAAAAAAAAAATATTTATCTAGACCAACAATTTTCCACTTTAGTCAAATGCTAGTATTCTGAACTTCTGTGTACACACTCAAAATTAAGCTAAACTAATCACTCTAGAAACATGCAAATTTATGCCGAATAATTTTGGAACTACGAAAATTTGTATAGACCATAAAAAAAAATTAAAATATAAGCTTAAAAAAAAAAAATGGAATTGATAGTCCATGGTATCTAACAATAGACAGGACGCAAAGTTTAGCCAATATACATATTTCTCTGATATTTAGTTTGGCTACTCTAACTGGGCAAAACAGCAATGAAACTGAATAGAAGCGGGTCTTTGATTTTTTAACACGGGTTTGAGTTAACCCACTAGCGCCACTGACAGCTTAGCACTAAAATTTGGTATTAAAGAAGCAAAAATTTCTATCAAATAGTTCGTGGTAACGTACTCTAAGTAAGGAGCAACTCGGCTCAAATATCAATAGATACATCAAAAGATTCAGCTTATTATGCTGATTCCACATAAAATTAATCAAGTTTAGTTTTACGCATCAAAAGTTACGAGCCTGAGAAAAATTTGCCTGATTTTTGAATTAGGAATTGATTTTGAAATAGGATTCCTTAAATTAAAATTCAAGGAATCGTAATGAAAATCACACCATCAGATTTAGCGTCCCAGAGAACCCTACGGTAGAAGTTTCATACTCGTATATACAAAAATTTGGAATTCTACTATTTTTGCCAGAAGAAAGATCAGGGATTTGAGTTGTTTTTTTGTTTTTTTCAGGGGTGATCGTATCGAAATAATGGTAATAGAATATCGGGAGAGGGTTCAGTCAAACGGAAATTAGAAGTTCTAGTGCCCTTTTTAAGTGACCAAAAATTGGAGAGCAACTGCCCCCCTCCCATGCCTCTTTTTTCTCCAAAATGAACATGCAAAATTAAAAAATGAACATGCAAATTCTGTTTTAATTTTTCATGTACGGTGAGCCAAATTCGAACCTGCATAAGTTGAAAAACGTTCAGAAATAAAAAAAAGTTTTTTTTTTAATTGAAATTAATGAGCAACATTAAAACTTAAATCGAGCAGAAACTATTCCGTATGTGACAGGGCTGTGCCCCTCTCAACACCTCGCTCTTTACGCTAAAGTTTTACTCTTTGTCACAACTCTACTTTTTAAAGCAATAAAAAACTTTAGCGTAAAGAGCCGGAACTTTAGCGTAAAGAGGTATACGGAATAATTTCCGTATATGAAAGTATAAAAAAATATGAAAGTACAAAAAATTGTCAAAATGGTATTTCAATGTAGTCATCAAGCATTACCTAGCAAAATCCTAAGGCTGTTATGCTCTTGTACAATAGCAGCGGCCATTAACAAAGATTCTACTAAAAATTCCTTCTGTTATTAAATTAAAAAAAAATTCTTTTAACAGAAAGTAAGGAGCGACATTAAAACTTAAAACGAACAGGAATTATTCCGTATATGAAAGGGGATGCCCCCTCCTCAACGCCCGGCTCTTTACGCTAAAGTTTTTATTGCTTTAAAAAGTAGAGTTGTGACAAAGAGTAAAACTTAAGCGCAAAGAGCGAGGCATTGAGGAGGGCACAGCCCCTGTCATATACGGAATAATTCCTGTTCGTTTTAAGTTTTAATGTCGTTCCTTACTTTCTGTTAAAAGAACTTTTTTTTTTTAATTTAATGACAGAAGGGAAGATCAGTAGAATTTTTGTTAATGGCCGCTGCTATTGTACAAGAGCATAACAGCTTTAGGATTTTGCTAGGTAATGTTTGATGACTAAATTAAAATACCATTTTTGACAATTTTTTATACTCTTAGAGGGTATGCAAGGGTGTTTCCAGGATTTTTACTTGGAAGGGGGGGGGTATAGAACTTTAGAAAACGCAATAAAAACTTATTGATATGCATTTTGTTACGTTTTTACGAATCGGACAGAAATTTCGAGGGGGGAGGGGGTCCAAAACTGGTACCCCCTGGATGTGGCCTTGGACGTAGGTCTTGATAGCTTCGTTTACTAATACTCTAGTTCGTTCGACAGTTCTCACGCTATATGCATACTTATATTGGTTTGAAATTTACCACTAGTGACTACAAGATTTGGTATCTCCAAGCAAAGCACCTAGGTCAAGATAGGCGTTTTTGTTTATTTTTTAGAAGTGTTCTCTTGTTTTTGATGAATATTACAGAGAAATTACAGAGAAGGAATTACAGAGAAGACAACTATCACATTCTAGATTAAATGATTCTAGTGACTTACTTACGAGAAGGCGGGAAAGGTTTGTACCACAATAGGTTAATAAATAAGTTATTCTGATGGATGCAACAGAACTATCAATTTTAAATCGTGTATTGCATAACGATCGGCTTAAGCGATCTGATTCCAGACGTGGATCCAATGATGGGCTAGGAATGGAAGTGGTTTTCAATTAATAAAGTTTTCTATAACACTTTTTCAAATTTCACCTGAACAAAAATACGTACAAATGTGCATTTTAAAATTGCAAAGTTGCAATTCTAAATTTAAGCTAAATTCTAGTTGCTCCCCCCTCCCTCTACAAACATATCGATAGAAACATAGGTAGTGATAATTTCGCCACCTAACTCTTATTGATAAGTACAAAAACTAGTTTGAATTCGACAAAAGTATCATCAGAACGCTTGTACAAAGATAACATTAACATAAACCTAACAAATATGAATATAAGTAATTTTTTGATGCGTTTTCTAATGTTTTTTTTGTACTCCCCCCCCCCCTAAAAAACAAAATTCTTTTGTTTTGTTAAAGATAGGGCGGGGGAGGTATTTGACAAATCCCCCTTCTAGTTCTGTTCTTGTAAACTTATAAATGTAACTTTTTATAGAGGATTAAATATATTTCCGCATTAACAGCAGAGTGACTACAAGATTTGGTATCGTATATATATATATATATATATATATATATATATATATATATATATATATATATATATATATATATATATATATCTTCTCAAAAGGCAGACGCCTTTTGAGAAGAAATGATTATCAAACCAAAATGCTCAGATTTTTCGTATATTTTGTTTTGTTTTGTTCTTTTCCATTCTAGCTGAAAATTCCACCTAGAAACTTTCTTGCGGACGATCTCAGGTGAAAAATCTTTCTTTTGCACTTTCATTTGAAAAATACTTTAGTTGCTCAGCTGGAAATCGAGGAGTAACAGAAAAGACTTCAAAAATTCTTGCCATCAAGCTTGACACCTATGTGAGAATTGGTCTTTACTTTCCTTCGTTTGTTCTACAGAAGAGACAATATACTGAATAAAGAATTTTAAGCAGTTGAAACATGGATCTACAGGCTTTTGAACAGTTTATGACAGAACTTTTGTTCTGTCAAAAACCGAATATAACATAAGATCATCAGTATTAAGCTTAGTTATAGGTTAATACTTTTCATAATTTATACATTAATACTTAAATAAGAAAATGAGTATTTAGCTTTCATCTTTTCAAATCGTAAACCTTAAACATAGGAGTCAATCAATGTTTTGGCAGTAAACATCAGTTTTATAAAATGCAACTCGTAATTAATTGGGAGGAGAACCAGTTTCTATGCCTATCAACAGGGATGAAGTGGCAAAATGTACATTACCCAAGGCCGTATCTAGGAGGGCTAGGGGTTCCCCCCCAGAAATGTTTGTCTGACTCGTAAAAACGTGACAAAAATGGATGTAAATAAATTTTTTATGCTTTTTGTGTGTGACCCCCCCCCCACCCAAATCTGTTTGTAAACCCCCCCCCCCCGAAATATCGTTTTATACCACCCGCTCTCCTGAACAAAATCCTGGATACAGCCCTGGTATTACTTATGTTTTTTATACCCCCCCCCCCCAAAAAAAAAAGTACAAATCCTTGAAAGACAAAACTAAAAATATTTGCTGTTGAGTGGCAGCTGCCAGGTGGTATCATGGACTTAGAATGTCTTTCTATCAGGAATAAAAGAAGTTAAGAAACTTGCCAATCTGGCCAAAACGTTGCTGTCGTGAATAAACACAACTTGCACCTACCGTATAAAACACAGTTTATAGAATTATCCAGTAAGCTTATCGCAGATCATTTCTGGTCTTCGTTCTCGGTGCGAACAAAAAGCTCCTCCCACTTATTTCTGCATTAGCGGGAATGCAGGTTAGTCTGTTTCCGTTTGTTTACATGCAGTTTGTTGGAAAAAATCGGAAACAGACCAACCCGCATGCCCGCTAATCTGACTTCGCCTATGTTTATATATGCAAAAACGTTCTCCGGAGCACTCGCACCCCGGTCCGGGTTTTTATAATGGGTGAGATAGAGTATGATCATACTGGATAATTATATGAACTGTTGTATAAAATAACTATCCATGTGGCAATAGGTTTATCAAATACGTGAATAAATCAGGATATCAAAAATTAGTCCCGGAATAGTTCTGCAGTGTTTAATTTATATTCTTTGCCGAAGAATTTTGCCAAATCAAGAATTAATATTAGAAGCTATAAATGAATAAATTTGTATAAGCACAAGACACCAAGCGGACTCGTACGTCGGAGACAGGAAGATTTTTGGCCCCTCCTCCAGTGGCCGTTCTGGTCTCTCTTATGCCCAGGGCAAATCTTTATTAGTACCTCTCCACTTTCCCCCGAAAAAATTCAGACCAAATTTTAACAAAATTTTCATTTATTAGCAAAAATTTTACCTCACCCTCTGGTTTATTTTAATTAAAATAAAATAAAAATAATGCGAAATCATTGTAACCGTTAGATTATTTGTTTGATATTTTGCGCCCCTAAAATTTCTGCTCCCAGGGCAATTATTTCCTCTGTTTCCCCATTAAAACTGTATCTGCCCTCCTCCCTCCTTGAAACCCAAGTTACTTTTGCCCATACTTTTGCCCATTTCCATACTTGCACTGGGATTCCGTCTAAACCAGGAGCTGAATTACCTTCATTTATTTCATAGGCCTTACTTTTTTAGGATTTGACCCCCTCTCTTCCACCAAAATGGATTTGTGCAATCAAGACTAGTATCTTTCTAAATTCATAAATTATAAATTTATAAATTTATAATTATAAATTATAAATTTAATTATAAATTATAAATTATAAATTATACAGGACAGGGGTAGCTGAAATTTTTATGATCAAACAGTTCGCGGTAACGAACTGTAAGTAAGGAGTGACCCGGCTCAATAGTAACCGAAACTCTAAAAAACGGAATTTTGATACCAGTAAATACATCAAAAGAATTGGCTTTTTATGCTGATTTCAAATATATAAGTTCCATCAAGTTTAATCTTACCCATTAAAAGCTACGAGCCTATTTGCCTTATTTAAAATTTGCTCAGTAGACCATGGGTGCGGCCTTGAACCTAGGTATATGTTTATTGCGGAATCACGATGCCACTAAACGTGTCTTGTAACATCGAAAAATTTGATTTTTTAATAGCTGTATAGTGTCTCGCCTAGAAATTTCACGATATTTAAAGAATAAAAAGTAAAAAAAGAAGCAAAAATATGAATTTATAGCTCAGCATACGCAACTTTGATTTCAAAATCCACCAGTGGCAGATCCAGGAGAGGGGTGGGGGGAGTGCCCCCCTAACGTAGTCTAAATTAGTGTAGTTTACTTAATTAACGCAAGTTTGTGTTAATTGAACTTGCTTCTAATGCACGTTTATCGGATCGACCTCTTTTGCCCTCCCCCCCCCCCCTAAACAAATCCTGGATCCGCCCTTGGAATCCACTTTAATGTTAAATTACTGCGCGGATATATATGTGAGCTCGATTAAATATCAACTAAGGGTTTTCGGCTTTTGCAAAAACTGCATGCATTGTATTCTTTTTTGCTTATGGGCGGGAGAGTGTAGGGTGCGTCATTATTGAGAATATCAAGGATAAGTTAAAAAAATCCAAGTCAATTATTCTGTACCAGGGTCACATTATTCACGATTTTATAAAGTTGGGAGGGGTGAATCACAAGAACGGTTCTTAATCAATGATCAGGTGAAACTGATTCTGCTGCATACCGTAGCATGCATAGAACCCGTTTTACTGAGGTTATTTTCTATTTTTATGTTTAGCTTCTTAGTATTTTGACATCCAAAAATTGTGTCAATATGTTTCTAAGACTGTTTCTCTGTCAATGGAAATTGGGAAAAAAAATTAAGAGGGGGAGCCCGAAAACTTTTGTGAGAGGTAAATATCTCAGTAAATTGCGTCTTTTTTATGTATTTTATAAAACATGGCAGTTTTGCACATTATTGGATTTTCTCAAGAACATTCCCAGTCTAACCTCACCCCCTTCTGATATTAAATCTTATATTCACATCAGCAGAAGATAAAACAAAATCAAAAATAAATTTTTAATTGCCATAATTTTCTTTTGCTGATATTGGCTACTAAATGTGAAGCTGAACAATCCAATTTAAGTTTGGATTTTTACTATGTTTTTTCACTGTTTTGAAAATCGCTGTTTAAGAAGAAATCTTTTCTTCTCTATGCAATGTTTATGTGGCATTTTCTACTGAATAAGCAAATCTATAGAATTCCAAATGACTGTTCCTTTAATATAAATTACCTTTGGGCTAAGATGTTGCAAACTGAGCCGAAGCACGCCCCCCCCCCCCCGAACGGTTTTTACGGGTTGATGATGATTTTGATTCATGAAGCGCTATGAATGCCATGAATCCTATTCTTTTGTATTTTGGTCAGTAAAAAAGTTAATAAAAACGAGCAACATTTGCCAATTTTAGCAATTCAACGTATGCTGGAATATACTCCATGTATTTCGAATTTCCATTTATGTAAATGAATAGATTTACATTGATGTAAACAAATCCTCAAAACTGATTTAGAATATGCTAAAAAGTGACTACGTCAACTAAAATTATTTTGTCGAAAATAAAGAAACAACAACGTTTTAGAAGAATCACGATTACAGTCACCTTACGATAGCGCTGAGGAAAGAGCTGTGCGTGCCGATTGTAAATGCATGGTTTCGATCCCGCGCGTCGTAAGGAATTCCGTTATCATTGTGTTTTATTTAATTTTTTTTTCCTTTTAGATTGTGGAATTTAAAGATTGTGGGATTGTGGAATGTTGGTTCAAAATTCCTTTTTAAGAAATTTATTTTGGAAAAAAGTTATTCGGGTATGTCAAAAATTTTATATAAACACAAAATGTTTATATAGCCTACAAATATTTGTTTTGTTTTATTTCATTAGCATTAATGAAAGCTCATTTATCGCGTCTTTACTGGATTCTTAACAAGTAACGAAATTATCAGATAGAATTTTCCGGGATCGGAGGAACTTCGACCCCAGTTTTTAGCTTAAGCTTTAAAGTCTTTATTATAAATTTTAAAAGTACAAATACAAAGAGAAAACTAAAAATTATTAGTCTGGAGACTTTGGGCTCTCAAACTTCCCAATCTGACATCGGTTTTCTGTAATGGCCCAATTATAAAATTAATGTCTTAAAGAGTGGCAGTATAGACATGTAAAGTAATAAGAAATAAAAGACATTAATGAGGGATCTTCTGAAGACTGAGGGGTTGCTCTCTCCCTCAGAAATCATGTACAAAAGGTGGCATGTTCCATGCTTGGTGTTACTGTGCCAAGCTTTTTTGGGACTCTGCCAAGTGTTTGGTGGACTGTGTAAAGCGTGGCGGAACTGTGTGGCGGAACGTGGCGGAAATGTACACCAGGTGGTGTGAGCCAGCGTCCCTTGCCGAAGACAGGGAAGAGATACAACCTATGTGAACATTTTTGCTATATGACAAATAGCTTTCTTGAGCGAAATATATGTAACACGTATCTTACAAATATAGATACAAAATGTATACATGCAAAATATAAAATATATACAAAGTATAATATAATAAAATGTAAAACAAATATATTAATAAGAATTGAAGTCACTGAAAACATTTCTTTGAAAACTGTTGTTAGTCATATATCCTAAATATTCACTTAAGTAGTATTTTATCCCCTGTTTTTAGTAAATTCTTCGTTTTTGTATATTTCTACGATCGAAAGGCATTGGTGTCCTTCATTATTTATGTAAAGTGATAATGTTTAAAAAATGTTCTGTTTTTAAAATAAATTTTTAAAATGTTTATTAAGAAGCCCTATTATATCCTTGGGGAGACCTCAAATGCTCCTGCAAGGGACAATAGTGCCCAAAAGTAGAATACAATGTAGATGAATCATAAAATTGTATGTGATGAATCAGAAATTGCTCTAACATTGATATCTTCAAGAACTAGTTGAATTTTTATGGAATTTAAACTTCGTTTAAAAATAATAACAACCAAAATTTGTTCACTCTAGTAATTTTGACTAATGTCACTTAATTAGCTTTCACCGCACGGCGTTTATCCTCCGACGCTAAGCAGTTTATTAAAACCTAAAACAGTTTCTAAGCTCATTAAAATTTAACAGCCACAACTATAGACGTCTTGGCTTAAAGACCATTGAAAGTTTTCGCAACCTCTCTGTGTTTTTTCTTCCTTATCACCAACCATAGACCTCTATCTGAACAGGTACCAGCGTGGTTGTATCCAGGATTTTTTTCGGGGGGGGGGGGCAAAAATACTTTAAAAGACGTATCAAAATGTGCTTATGTGCAATTTTGTTACTATTTATGAGTCGAACAGAAGTTTCGGGGGGGGGGGGCGGGGAGTTCAAACTCGGTAAACACCCTGGCTACGGCCTTTGGTATCAGATAATAAATTAAATTAGTTGCTATTTTGCGAGCAGGTAGAATTATAACTAAATAAAATATGAAAAAACGACAAAAATAATTAAAATTTCAAACATTATTTAAGTTCTGGAAAAAAGGGAAAAGGTTATTCATAGAGAGAATATCTTCAGACTTACGAAAAATATTATGTATCTTGATCATTGCTAGTTCCGACGGCTCTTTAATTATAAATCTCGAAACGAATTCAGTGTTACTAAAACAAATTGGTAATAATTATTCCAAATTATTATTGTTCCAAATTATTCCAAAAACCGAGTGAAAATTACGAATATTTAAAATAGCAAACGCAAATGGAAGACAAATCGCATAATTTAAAATCTCGAAAAAAATAAGCAGGATAGAGCACAAGCGAAACTGCAACTGCATTAAAAAGAGAGCCAAAAATCTCACGATGATGAATACTACGAAGCCTACGCTGGTGACTACACTGATGGTGTCACTATCAAACACCGATGGTGTCCGTAGTCTAACATAAACTAACATGCCCTTTCCTGAACTTTAAAAAGAAAACTGCTCACGGCAAAATAAAGTTCACCCTTTTCTGATGACGTAAGTTTCATTAGAACTGAATATCTCTGTCTCCGACCCAATACGGGAGGAGTTGATAAAATAATATGTTTTAGTATTTTTAATATGTTTTAATATTTTAATATTTTTAATATGTTTTAATATGTTTTAATGTAATAATATGTTTTAACATAAAATAATATGTTTTAAGGACTGCCCTTTCCTGAACTTTAAAAGGAAAACTGCTCTCGGCAAAATAAAGTTCACCCTTTTCTGATGACGTAAGTTTCATTAGAACTGAATATCTCTGTCTCCGACCCAATACGGGAGGAGTTGATAAAATAATATGTTTTAATATTTTTAATATGTTTTGATATTTTAATATTTTTAATATGTTTTAATATGTTTTAGTGTAATAATATGTTTTAACATAAAATAATATGTTTTAAGGACTTCCCTTTCCTGAACTTTAAAAGGAAAACTGCCCTCGGCAAAATAAAGTTCACCCTTTTCTGATGACGTAAGTTTCATTAGAACTGAATATCTCTGTCTCCGACCCAATACGGGAGGAGTTGAACGATTTTTAAGGATTTTCTGGAAATTGGGAATCGGTTTTTAGATGACTGTCGTTTATTCGAATCTATTATCCAAGCTCTATAATTTATGGGAAGACCGCCCTGTCAATTGTAAATAGTTTGACTACAAACTAAAAAAAAATAATGGACTGGGTTAGTTGATACTTTATGGTACTGCATCGCCAAATAGTTTTTGTACCCAGAATAAAAAGTATAGGTAACTTGTAAGATTATTGCATTATAATCGTCTTATAAGTTCATAGTTCACAAGTTCATAAGTTGATTATTCCAAATTATTCCAAAAACTAAGTGGAAATTAAGAATATTTAATATAGCAAACGCAGATGGGACATAAATCGCGGATTTTAAAATCTTAAAAATAATGGGCAGGATGGAGAACATGGGGAAGTGCAACTGCATTAAAAGGAGAGCCTAAAATATCGTGAGAATAGATACTACGAAGCCGTATTACTGAACCAAACGCCTTTCTAATTTTTTTCTGTAATATTTAAAATAAGCATCAACTTATTTAAAATAAGTATCAAATTAATAAAATGATTCTCGAGCGGAAACACAATAAGGTAACGCCAGAAAAATAACGGTGTCAGAAGAAAGTTTGGGAAGGAAACATTTGCTGATTGCAGGAAAAAAAGCGTAAGGAGCTCGCTAAAACTAATGGTGTCTGTAGTCACCGTAATGGTGACTACACTGATGGTATCACCGTCAAACACCGATGGTGTCCGTAGTCTAACTTAAACTAATATGTTTACGACATCAACGGAAGTTTCATTGGGTTTCTCTTTTAAGCTCATATATTATTGTATGTATCCTGAGATAATTTACACTTCTTGCTTGTTGTATTGGTAGTTGAGTGGCGAGAAAGGGGGTAGGGGGACTGTCCCAGGCGCTTTCATTGTGAGGGTGACAAAAATTGATCTTAAAAGGCTGTTGTTTCATCTATTTTTCATTTTCTTATCATTAAGTTAAACCGTTGCTTTTAAAAAGTCTTTATTACCATTCCCTATTCTTTTAAACATGGATGGCAGCGGTAGTAGCTTGAATTAGCTATTTATTTTAACACACCCTTTAATAAATTATTAATGACCTTGACACTTGTAATTATCACAATTAGATGTTTTAAAAAGTTATTAGAACTACTATGTCTAAAAATGTTGTATCTTGTTTATGCTTTATTACGTATTAAGTCATTTACGCCAAAGTGTTTACATACAAATTCTTTAAACATACAATTTACTTTTCCTTTCCCTTCTTTGTCTTCTTAATGCAAACATTTTAAATGAGTTTTGTGAATTGTATGTTTAACCGCTAGAGGAGAAAAAAAAAACTCAAAAAAGGGGAGGGTGACAAGTTAAAATTCCGCCCTGGGTGTCAAAAGACCTTTCTATGCCACTATGGCGGCTATTTACCTGTTTGCGAATCGCAATTATTTTTCCCTATTATCTGGCAGCAATTCAGTTAATAAATCTACGGTTATAACGAGTCTTCGCTAATTGTCAGATGTGCTTCAGCAGTTGGCTGGGAAATATTACAAGGTTTTCTTAAGTCATGTTACACATGTGCCATATAGCATGAAGTATGTGCTTGTAACGACCCTTTTATGATGTAGTAAAGCAACAAGATTGTCTTGATTGGCTTATGTTCATTTTGTTGCGGGTTTGGATTTAGTGCAAAGTTCATTGGGCCAAGTTCAAGACCAGACACCTATATTTTTCCTGTTTTAATAAGTTATTTATTCAAATTACAATGCATGCTTCATTAGCCGTTCTGGGCAGTTGCGACTGAGCTATTTCGAATCAGCAGTTCAAAAAACTTCCTTATCCAGGGATAAGGAATGGGATGCAGGGATAAATCGAGCAAGTTCGGGTGCTTGACTGACATAGCGCCGACCAATCAAGTTGTTCATCCATTAACGCACTGTAGAACCAGTTTCTTTTGTTAATATCTTTCAGCTTAACGTGAGACACGACAAAAACAAGTGACAGAATAGATGGGAAATAAATAGTTTGGGCTATATATTTGCACATTAAGGGGAGAGGATAAGATATTTGGACAGTGTGAAGTTAGAAAACAATTCTTACTTCATAATATGCAGAATAATTGTAACTAACGCATTTTGCATGCAGACCCGCTCCTCATCCCCCGCCCTGATGTGCAAATATATAGCCCAAATTTGTGTAAAGTATTATATTTTTTTATCATACTTAGGTATGTCATTAGGATTAACATAACTTCACTTCTTGAATGGTCGGCGCTATAACAGACAAGTAGCCAGATTTATTCCAAAAATGGGTGCATGCGCGCTTTAAAAAGTAGTGAACACATTTTTGTTGTTAAGATAAAATGGGTTCTAAGATTTCTTCTGGTCTGTATGGAAGGAACGACCAAAATGGTATTCAATTTTAACTAGGCGACGGGAGATTGAGAGAAGCGCATTTTAAGACCTTTTTTAAGAAACATCTCATATTTTTCTTGAGAGAAATCTTTATAGTTTACAAACTATTGTGTTTTGTAATCGATTGTGAAGAAACAAAGACCAGGTGTGTTACTCACACAACAATTTTGTCGTTGAAACCGATTAGACTAGATGTTTTTACTTCAAGATTTTTGCTATCATTGGCAATGCTGTAAGGCTAACTTAGTAAAGGGCCTTGTGTGCTTTCAATATATGACACAAAAAAATAATTTTTTTGGATAGAAATAAAAAGAGAAATTAAAACTTTAAATGAACAAAAATTATTGATCTACTATCTATGCAGCATGTATGTATAAAACTAGTGCTATACTGAACACGAACAGCAATGTAGGTTTAGCAGAGCAGAAATATTACTTTGTAAACTAGAAAACAAAGCATTTTATGGTTTTTATTGGCTTTGAGTTTGCTTAATTCGGTGCGACTTCCGCAAAGTGACACCAATCAAATAAATTGTTCTCTTTTTGGTGTTAAAATAGATATTCTGTGATTGTAACAGTAGGCTGATGTCAGTTAATGCCGGAAAATGTCAAATCAGTGATGTAACAGTAGGCTGATGTCCTATGCCGAAAAAGAAGTTTTTTCTGAACCCTTGCTGGACTGAGAGAGTTGAATGTACTGTTTCAGAAGCCAATCTGACCAAGTCTGCTTTTTGACTTTTTCTGGTATTAGTGTTAAAGCGCTTATTGATTCTTGACTTTATTTAGCCATAAATCAAGGAGGCACACTTGTGCCTCTATAAAGAGGCGACCCACCACAATGTTAAGCGATTTCCGGTCCTAGCGGTCGCAGAGAGACAGCGGTTATCGCAGTTTGTAGCCCAAGCTCCAACTAAGAAACGTGCAAAATTTCACCCCCCTCCGACTTTATCTTCATGGGTAAAAGTGGGCCGGAAGTTTCGACCCTCTGACCACAGCCCCCCTTTAACATTGTCCGATTGGGCTGGAATTTAGAGGTTAAGCTTTCCTAGGACCCGGAAACTTATCCTCGAAATTTCAGCTCAGTCCGATCACTCCTTCCCTGTTTTCTAAAAACCAAATATAGCCACTTTAAGTTCATTTCTCTTCTTTTTTTTTATCAGCCACGCCTACAGGCCACAGTTGGCAACAGATCCGGGTGAATGAGGACTCATTCGAAGCGGAATTCGACCTGTTAGGGCCTTTTGATATTTTCAGACCGAAAAAATTATCCCCCGAATTTACATTTACGAAAAACCTCGTTTTCCTTTAAGAGCCCATGTTAATTTTTCCTACCACATCCCCCCTCTAACGTTGTCTGATCGGGCTGAAATCTAGAGGATGAGCTTTCCTGGGGCCTGGGAGCTTATCCTTAAAATTTCAGCTCAATCCGATCACTCCTTCCCTGTTTTCCAAAAACCAAATATCAAGTTTTGTGGGGGTTTACTTGCGTCAAAAATACATCGCACAGAATAAAAATAATGTAATGTCTCTGTGGTACAGTGGTTGTTATTCCTGACTGTAAGGAGGAAGATCCGAGTTCGATTCTCTGTCAGATAATTTTTTTTATATATTGAATTTAAAGTTTAAAAAAGAAACTTAGTTTCTTTTTTAAATCCAATCTATTAAATCCTTTGGCTCAACAGGCGTCTCCAGAAGAATATCACAGTCGGCCTTCAGGTTACATGGAAGTCTCCACTGCGTTGATAACTCTGGGCCTGGGGCGACTGATAAAAATATTACTTTTCATTTGATTTGAGTATTCAGGAAGTCAAAGCATTAACACAAGAATCTTCAAAAGCAGGGGGTGTGGAGGGCGACAGCCCCCCATCTTTAACTCCTCAAAAGATCAGCTAACAGTTAGTCAAGCAATAATAAGTTATAAACTGTACAAAAACGTGCAGAAATTATTTGAAAAAAACTACGTTTTCTATTGGGTTAAAGAGGCTGAGTCACAAGTTCGAACCTTAAAACGTACAGGGATTAGGAGGTGCAGTTGGGGGGCTGCCGCCCCCAAACCCCCGCTTCTATATATGAAAGGGGCTGTGGCCTCCTCAATGTCTCTCTCTTTACGCTAAAGTTTTTATTGTTTAAAAAAAAGAGTTGTGAGAAAGTCAAACTTTAGCGTAAAGAGCGAGGCGTTGAGGAGGGCACAGCCCCTCTCATACACGGACGCGGGGGTTTGGTGGGCGGCAGCCCCCCAACTGCACCTCCTAATCCGTGTACGTTTTAAGGTTCGAACTTGTGACTCAGCCTCTTTAACTCTTTAGAAAACGTAGTTTTTTTCAAGTAATATATTCAATAGAGTAAAGTTTCTTAGAGATAAGTTCTTTCTTCATCAACAGTATCAGTATCACTACTGTACAATGGCTAAGATACCCTCCTATGCCTTTGGAGGATGTTAGTTCAAGACACTTTACGACAAAGATTGTTTTTCCTATTCCTTTTTCGTTTATTTTCTGTGTATTCAATTTGTAAAATTTTAAGGGATATGTAAGGCATAAAGCTTAAGGTTTTATTTTATTTTATATTGCTTACGAGTTAGTCTTTAAATAGTACATTTATTTTCCCCTTCTTTAGAGATCACGAAGCCTTTGTAAGGATCAGTGTTGTGTATTTGTTGATTTTTTATTGTTATTGTTGTTGGGTATATCTTATATCTTATCTAGTATTTATTTTTATATTCCTTATATTGTTTTATAGTATATATTTCCTTCTTAAAATTTAGCAAATCTACCATTAGAAGAAACTCCACAAATAATTTTATTGACATTCGACGACGCTGTGAACGATATGAATATTGGACATTTTAAAGACTTTTTTGAAAAAGGTCGAGAAAATCCCAATGGCTGCCCCATTCAGGCGACATTTTACATCTCTCACGAATGGACTGACTACAGCTTAGTTCAAAGTTTGTACTATGATGGGCATGAAATCGCAGCCCACACAATATCGTAAGTTTGTGTGAAGCAGTGTAGTCTTGTTGGTCCCTCGGGGTAGTTCTTTCTTCTTCACCTGACTGGTGGGTTTTATTTAAAATGAAGAGACAGATATTGAGAGAGAAAAAAGAAACAAACCGAAACTTGCTAAATAAATGAAACATAAAACAGGAAAATACACAGAAAGATAAAATTTGTAAATATTTGTACGATAGAAAGTAGCTAAGCCAGAGCTCTTAACTTATAGATGATCTCATGTCTCACTGAATTATCGAATTTAGTCCCATCCCCAAAGATCTTCTCATAACCTTGATATTAAGGAACTATTACAAACACTCTATGCAAGTTTAGTTCACTTACAAGAGACATGTATATATATATATATGAATATTAACTAAAAATATATCCTCTTATTCAATAAAAAATTCCAATTTATCAATATTTATCCCAAAATTTGGCTAATTGGGTCTTGGACGTAATATATGGTAATCTATAAATCTACCAGTGAGGGTGAAAAACGTTTGAAGTATGGCCGGGTTATTGTTTGGTAATTTGCTGTGTTGGTTTGTTGGATTTTTGACCTTAGTTAGAGATCATTGTTGTTGGAGTATATGCTGTAGTTAAGTTAAGGATGGGCTCCTTGTCACTTGAAATTTCAGTTTTTCAGGCAGAATAAAATTTTTTGCATAACAGGGACTATTGGGTCTATTTTGTTGTTTTCATCGATTATTTATTAATCTTGTTCATGATTGTTCGGTTAATTTAGAAGCTACTGATTAAGGGTCATTCTAATGCTTAAAACAAATCAAAAGAATATAAATTAATTAACTTAATTATTTAATTGAATAAATAAAATGAATTAATAATAAATTAATTAAATAAAATAAAACAAATAAATAATTAAAATTTCTAGACAAAGTGTCCAAATCATTAAAATCATTTGATAATAACAAATTTAGCTGTATTAGAACTATTAAAAACAGATTTGATAATACCACGTTTTGTTACAGCTGCTTCTATTTATTTAACACTTTTAGTTTTTTTGAATTTACATAAGATATTTTAAATCATAATATTTTCTAATGCCACTTTATTGATGCTCAACAATCAACACCAGATGACGGAAGATTTTTTTCTTGATAGAAATTTCTCAGATCTGTTACAATTTGATGTATTTCAAGGCTATATCTTAACCGACATTATGAATCTCCATGCACTTAGTGACAGTCCAACGAAAACTTTTTTTGAATGATTTAGGAAATTGAACAATGAAGAGACAACTTGATCAAATGATGATCAAATGGGCACAATCAAGACAGGACTAAGAAGAGTGAACATTGAAATTGAAATGCAAAGACCCTTTATCTCAAATGACCCGTTATCTGAATGACCCTTGAAATGAAAATGACCCTTGAATGGTCTGAATGACCCTTGAAATGAAATGACATTGAAATGACCCTTTATCTGAATTGTCCTTTAGATGCTAAACAAGATTATCTAAGATTACAATGATTCCTTGGTGAAAGAGCCATTTGAGGATTGCTATACAAAGTAAAATATTACTCTGCCTAAAAATTCGATTTTTTTAAAGGGACATAGTCCATCTTCCACGTAGTTTCTACTGCGGCAAGATTTTGGTGGGGAATATTCATTAAATGTATCTTCTGGAGGACCGTTGTTGAAATAAAAGAAAACTTAACATCCCAAAGATCCAAATTTCCTTTCCACAAATTTTAATTTTTACTTTAATTCTATAGTGATCTTCTGGAGGACCTTTGTTGAAATAAAAGAAAACTTAACATCCCAAATATTCAAATTTCCTTTCCACAAATTTTAATTTTTACTTTAATTCTATAGTGATCTTCTGGAGGACCTTTGTTGAAATAAAAGAAAACTTAACATCCCAAAGATCCAAATTTCCTTTCCACAAATTTTAATTTTTACTTTAATTCTATAGTGATCTTCTGGAGGACCTTTGTTGAAATAAAAGAAAACTTAACATCCCAAATATTCAAATTTCCTTTCCACAAATTTTAATTTTTACTTTAATTCTATAGTGATCTTCTGGAGGACCTTTGTTGAAATAAAAGAAAACTTAACATCCCAAATATTCAAATTTCCTTTCCACAAATTTTAATTTTTACTTTAATTCTATAGTGATCTTCTGGAGGACCTTTGTTGAAATAAAAGAAAACTTAACATCCCAAATATTCAAATTTCCTTTCCACAAATTTTAATTTTTACTTTAATTCTATAGTGATCTTCTAGAAAAATTTATAGTAATATGTATATTTCCATTTTTACTGTAAAAAGATGGTAAGCTATATTGAAAATAAAGTTTGCTTTTAACAAAATTTTAAGAAAACTTGGCAATCCTAAATATTCGTTGACCCCTTTCGTTCAGTTTCAGGTTGATATCTACCACTACAGAATTTTATTCCTGAAACATTAGATAAAATTAGAAGTTATGTAATTTCGAAAAGATGAAAAATTCAAAGTTCTCAATACGTTATACCACAACTTATCGTGACAGCCACTTTAAAAGAAGAGTTGAAACAAAATTTACCTTTTTAGTACCTAATTTCAGATGACCTTGCTGCTGAAGTGGTCCCACAGATTGTTCTCCTCACCTTTGACGACTCTGTAAACGACCTTAATAAAGAACTTTACAAAGATCTCTTCGAAAAGGGTCGTAAGAATCCAAATGGCTGCCCAATCCAAGCCACCTTTTACGTATCACATGAGTGGACCGACTACAGCCAAGTTCAGAATTTATATTCCAACGGTCATGAAATTGCCTCGCATACTGTATCGTAAGTTCCTCGCTTAGCGAAACGCTCTCACTAATGCATGATATTCACAACGGGCACGTTCATGACTTGAGAACGTTCTCTCTAATTCTGAAGATATCTCCGTCCTTCGAAAAGCCAATGCAGTTTATTTAATAATTAATTAGATAAAATGGCTATCAAAACCAATTTTTCATAGTGACCCCTCCCCCCCCAAAATGTCATGTGCCCCTATTTCGATCGGGCCACAACATAGTTTAGGAATAGGTGGGACTGATAAAATCTCTTTTTAAAGAAAAAAAGCTATTCACAACGGGCTCGTTCATGATTTGAAAACGTTCTCTCTAATTCTGAAGATATCTCCGTCCTTCGAAAAGCCAATACAGTTTATTTAATAATCGATTAGATAAAATGGCTATCAAAACCAATTTATCATAGTGACCCCTCCCCCCAAAATGTCGTGTGCCCCTGTTTTGATCGGGCCACAACATAGTTTAGGAATAGGTGGGACTGATAAAACCTCTTTTTAAAGAAAAAAAAGCTATTCACAACGGGCTCGTTCATGATTTGAAAACGTTCTCTCTAATTCTGAAGATATCTCCGTCCTTCGAAAAGCCAATACAGTTTATTTAATAATCGATTAGATAAAATGGCTATCAAAACCAATTTTTCATAGTGACCCCTCCCCCCCCAAATGTCATGTACCCCTATTTCGATCGGGCCACAACATAGTTTAGGAATAGTTGGGACTGATAAAACCTCTTTTGAAAGCCGCCATATGGCTAAAATGTATATATTTTAAAGTATTCTGAGAGGACCAGAACTTTCATCTCTGGCTACGTTACTAACAAGCGAGTACAAAGTGGTTTGGATTCATTCTTTTAGCTTGGAAATGGTGAAAGTAGCTAGGTAAACGCTTGCACACGGAGAGATACTGGCATGCATATTTCTAACCAAGTTTTAGTCAGTTGAATTGTCCACTTTTGTAGCGCAAATATGGCGTTCAAATAAACAGAAAATATAATTTATACATGAATCTTTGTCTTTTTGTTGACAGGCATTTTAATGTCACGCTTGGTCAAAATACAGAAACATGGCACTCAAATGGCAAGAAAATCTGTTTGAAAGGCTTCTATAAATACTAATTTGTTCCTAACTATTGCTTACTAATATTGTATATTCACCCTGATTTATCTGACGGATAAATATTTAGTTATTAATTCTTATTGGTCCATTACAAATTTTATGCCTGAAAATAAACAGTATGGAGAACATAACAGCTGAAACTGGCGCTAGTTTTGACCAAAAAAAAAAAAAAAAAAAAAAAAAAAAAAAAAAAAAAAACACTAGCATTTGCCGTTTCTTGGCATTTTTTTCAAGCATGGTAATTGTTTTTTTTCTTCAGAAACTGAGATCAGACACTTACTACTATATTCATTTTGCCAGTTACACTAATTTCACTAGTTTTACCCTAATAATTACACCGACAAAAGGCCAAGCAACGCCAAATTCTAGATTCCACTGATGCTTGTTTTGTCAACCTTAGCGCCAGTTTCCTGTCCTATAAGTTACGCGTACTCTCTGCTTAAAAGCTCAACATTGTTCAAATTTTGGATAGGACCCATTATTGGCGCTGTAGTCGTTTATAATTTGATTTCTATCACCAAACGTGACTGTAATGTGGCCCGGCCACTAATTAAAAATAATTGTTTTAATATCAGTGGAACACACCTTTAATGTATCTGCTTAATTAGGTTAATGGGCTTTTCTTCCCAAATACTTCAAATGAAAATGCTTTGCTTTGTTCTGCTTTAAGGCTGCACGAAAATGCTTTTTCTCGCTTTATTTGAGAAGGTCATTTTAGTTTAATGCTTCACGACATGGTCGTCCAAAATGACATTAAGTATGAAAAACAAGTTTTAAGCAAGGATATAATAGTATATTATATCCATGATAATTGTAAAGACTTGTGTTTTGAACCGAGACAAATAAGAAAGAAGACATCTGGCAGTTTCTCATCAATCGATTCAGTGTAGTGGATAGCAACTGAACTAAGGTGAAAACTGTGAAAAACATGGATAATGTTTTTGATTTTAGACAGCTGATACTTTAGCTAACATAAAAGCTATCATTTAGAATAATTGAAGCGTGCCATTCAAAGCTTTCTATTTCTATTTTGAAATGTTTCCTTAAATACACGATCATGAAAAGCTAATGATCGTACCATAAATTTTTGTTTTTAGAAAGTTGATAATGTTCATATGAATGCCAGCCGTCTAAAATCCAAAATATATTTCCTGCAAACGCAAAATTAGTATTTTTTATTTATTATTATTAGCTTCCTACTGTATCAATTGGTAAAATCACCAGACTTTCTGTTTTTATTTATTATTTTTATTTTTTTATTTATTTATTTTTATTATTCTTAGTTTATTTTTATTTATTATTATTAGCTTTCTACTGTATCAATTGTTAATATCACCAGACTTCCCGTTTTGATTTATTATTTTTATTCTATTTTTTTTATTATTATTATTAGTTTATTATTACTTTTTTTTTATTTATTATTATTAGCTTCCTACTGTATCAATTGGTAAAATCACCAGACTTCCCGTTTTTATTTATTATTTTTGAAGTGCAGTATTTACTATCCTTTTCAGTGTTTCCCCTAACTTTTGACTGCAATAGTTCAAAACATGTTTAGCTAGACTACTAGAGAGATTGCGTTATGAACACATAAAACAAGAAAAGAGGGCAGACTCCACCAAATTTAATAGTAGAATAAATATCGGAAACTACTGAAATTTGGACTTAGTTCCTTTTTCTATCTTCATGGTTTGGTTAGGTTAACTGAATCTTGGCATTTGAGCAACAAAAATGTATTTGACATGAAAATGTTTGGAGAAATTCGTTTAATAGCCTTTTCCAGGTTGACCAAAATTGGCCTTGCATAAACATTCAAGTTGGAAGAAACCGAAAATTACAACAGAATTGAAAAATTATATCACATACTATCCCATTTCCACCCTAAGTGAGATCAAAGGGGGATGAAAAACCGTAATTTTAATTTTTGCAGTATTTGCACACAAATGCACACCAAAATATTCAGAAAAATTCGCTTAATAGGATATAGATTTCGGGCTGGAAACTGGTATTTAAGATCCCTTTTCAATTTTTACCAAAATTGTAAGGAAATATCATTGAAGTAAGATGACAGCTCTGGGAGTTCACTGTGGTGCCGGAAAAATGAACTTATATACCCTTTGTCCTTAAGATGGTCAGCCAACGCTGAGCATTACAAAATAATTTTAAGGTATCAAATGGCCTTAAATTTGTACTTCTAAAATCATTTTGTGAGCCTCAGTGTCGGTTGACCGTCTCAAAGACAAACAACTTATTAGTGAATTCTCCCAAGAAACTAGCCATCATCGAGAGCTAACCATAATCTATGGTTTGACTATGAATTTTGGCTAATAAGACAATACAATTTTACGTTTTTTGTTGGCAAGCTTGTCAAAGAAAGTGGCAAGCACCATAGGGAACTCCCAAAGCTGCCATATCGCTTGAATGATAATTTATTTAAGGCGGTTTTAAGCGCTTTCCTAGCAGGAATGTTAGACTATTTTTAGGGACTGCCCTTTCCTGAACTTTAAAAAGAAAACTGCTCTCTTTATTCGGCAAAATAAAACTCACCCTTTTTTGATGATGTAAGTTTCATTAGAACTGAATATCTCTGTATCCGGCCCAATGCGGGATAAGTTAAATGTTTTTTCTAGGATTTCCTGGAAATTGAGAATCGGTTTTTATATTACTGTTGTTTATTCGGATCTATATCCAAGCTCTATAAGTCATGGCAAGACCACCAAATCAGCTGTAAATAGTTTGGCCACACAAACTAAAGAAAAATAATGGACCGGGTTAATTGATCCTTTAAGTTACCGTATCGCAAAACAGTTTTTGTACCAAACAGAGTAAGAGTATTGAACTTGTAAAAATCGTACGAGTAACTTGTAAGAGTATTGAATTATCATTGTATTATAAAAGCTTGTGTGGAAAAATATTGCCAACGCCAGTTAGCTTTTGGTGTTTCTTGGAATTTTTTCAAACTTGGCAATTATGTATTTTGTTCAGAAACTGAGAAATTAAAAACTACCAATGGCACTAATTACACTAATTGCAAATATTTAACATTAAGAAACTTTTATTTTTTATTAGTGCTTTTCTTTTTTTTTCAACCAGTAGATAAGTCTTTTTTAATTTCTAACTGACTTCCGAAAGAAGTGTTAGCTATGCCTCTTTGGGTAAGACAGCATCAACGAATAGAAATACGAAAGTAAGCTATTTATTGAAGGTAAAGCTCATAAATGGAAATACATTACTAAAATAATTGCCATCATTATGTAAATTAATAGACATAAACAATTTTTAATTTTAAAGCATATTATTCGTTATTAGACACAGTTTTGGAGAACAGTTTTCGACCAAAAAATGGGCCAAAGAGACAGCAGGACAGAGAGATATATTGGCTGCCTATGCCGGAGTGAAGCCGGAAGATATCAGAGGAATGCGTGCTCCATTTTTATCGGTATGAATAGATTTTTGGTAAATTTCAAACTGGAATCGGTACTGGAAAAAGTGAAAAGAAGGAAATGAAGAAGCGCAAAAGGATAAAATAGGTGGTCCTTTGATACCTTAAGACCTTTGGCCAGTGAATACATGCTAAAGTCTTGCTAAAAGGGAATCTAGGGCTATGTTACGACAAAAAATAATCCTCAAAGTTTTTGTTAAGTTTCACTGGAACATTGGATTTTTCATTCTTAAATCTAAAACGTTTCCTCTAAAAGACACTGACCTTTCATTGCACAAAGACTATCCAGAAAGCAAATTATATTTCCGAGTTAAATAATAGCTACATTATTCGCAACATTACGTATTATACACACAAAAAAAAACATTGCCCCTACTTCCTAACTATTTTATTCATATTAAGATTAAAGTTGCAACGCTGCTTAAACTTAACAGTTCCTTGCTGACCCCCAGTTAATTTCGTACTAGCTTTAATACCAGTGATTGGTACCAACGGTTTAGATGTGCTGCAAGGGAGAACTAGTTATTTATAGCAATTGTCTCAATGGTATTCCAGCCGAATTATTCAATAGCCATGCGCATAATTCTACCTCTTATTCTGTATCGATGTTTGAGCACTGTGTATTACATTTTAATATTTTGCTGCAAATGAGACTTGCCTGGTATAAAACCACGACATAAACGGTAATTTTTATTTAACTCTTTTCTGAATTAGTATGAGTGTAGTTGACCATGTGCGGATGGGCATTGGCATGACGATGGACAAATTTAGGAATCCAATTTTTTTTTATCTATTTTCCTTTATAGGAATTTCTTGTTGACTATTTTGAGTCACTTCTCTGAAATTGTGGTATATTTCACATAATTTAATGTGTTTTTTTTATATATCTGAAGAAATCCTAGACATTTTTGGGTTTTCCACTGTAAAAGTTCTCTTATGCTTGGCTCTGTGCTTTAGTAAACTTTTCCAGACTAAATCGCCTTAGTAATTGCCTGTTCTTGCTTATTTTGTCGAGAATCACTTTTACCAATTTATTGCCAAAATAAATTTGAGTTAGTGTCTTTTTGTGCGCGTGGGTGCTTCTCTCCGTGCGGGAACCACAGTATTAGGCTTTACTGCCACCCATGCGAAGGGAGGGCCGTTTTCTAAGGGCCAAATACTCAATGTTCTGACTATGAACATTTGTTCAGTCTTTGGTGTTTTTTTTTCGGATTTGTATAAATAACTATTTTAGCATTAAATAATGAACGTTAAATTATGCTGTTTTAACAGTTACAACTGAAATAGAAAAAAGAATTACTTGTTAAATGCACTAGCAAAATAAGGCACGAAGGACTTTGCAAATCTGTTTGTCCGAAACTTGGTTGGTTGTAGTTCGTTATGATGTCTAGCGAGCCTGCTGATTGGTGAAAAGAGAGAATATCGGTGCAGTTTGGTTCAATTGGGGCAGAAAGAAAGTAGAATGGTGTTTCTCGTTTACTAATATACCTAATCCAAATCTCTGGCGGCTTTGTGCTGCAGTGAGTTGGTGAGCTGTTAGCAGTAATAATTATAGCGCCGTTTTTACAACCTTTGACTCATATTGTGTCTTTTGATTAAGTTCATGTTCCTTTTTTTAAAGTTTTGATTACTATTGAGTCGTATTGATTGTTTTTTTATTGTTTTTTTTATTACGTATATGGGGGGGTTCGCCCCCTAATCAATACCTCGCTCTTTACGCTAAAGTTTGAATTTTGTTCGAATGACAAATCACTGAATCACAAAGGCCGTATAATTAGAATAGATAGCTCTTTCGAAACACTTCCTCCATGGAAAGACACTCTCACGTAACCTCGTCCTCCTCCTCAATTTGTCTTGAGCATTCCTGCATGCTCATGAGATAATGCATCTATGCCATTTTGGTAACCTGGATGCACTTAAAACTCTTTTGATTTAGTTCAATATCTGTAGTAGTAGTAGTAGCAGTAGCAGTACTACTTGTAATGGTAGTAGTAGCAGTGGTTGCAGCCATAGAAGTAGCAGTCGCAGTCAAGGTCGCAATCACAGTAGTAATAATAATCGCAGCCGTAAGTAGTCATTTTAGGGACAAATATATGCAACCCCTATACAGCAAAAAGGGGCAGCAAAAGGGGCTTAGGGAGGGGCTAGTTGCCGTCTAATTGCTTTTTATCCTTAAAAAGGGCACTAGAGCTTTCTATTTACAACAGAATGACCCCCTCCAAAGTTTCTGCAATAACTTCTTCCATAGAATGTGGCCTGGGAGGAAATATAATACATTGAAGCCTTATCATTATTTACTTAGGAAGTGCGATTGCCCTGCCAACAATATTATAAATATACTGCTATAATTGTCAAATGAGCAATCAATTGAACATAAAACGCCTAGTATTGCTGCAGAGGAGACTGTAGAAAACGGTATGTCTGGGATCATTATATCCCGCTTGAATGAATTGAATAGTAAAATTTTATATTTTTTCATACACTTGTAGGCTATTTGATTTCAGTGGTGTAATTTTGTTAAAATCTGGGGGGGGGGGGGGCAAAGTTGAAGCCAATTTTGCAAAATCAACAAAATGACAGTAAAAACTGAAAATGAGCCATATAGTACCATAAAGGTGAAGACATACTAAAGAAAACTGGACCGTTTCTGTGGATGCTTGAATTATGCAGGCTTACCTTAGCTTTGACAAGATTTTTAAAGAAACTAAATTTCAGATAGGGGTGGGGGAACTAGGGTCTGGGGGAGGGGTAAACTGAGGTAAAAGAGGGACAGTTGTCCCCCTCCCCTTTCCCAGTTGCTGCTTTGCAACTGTAATCAACTATGTAGTTGGGAACTGAAGGCAAACTGTCTAAGACCTTAAAATGCTTCTCAAAGTCTGTTGGGATTTGGCTGATAACGGCAACTAATAAAAGCATAGCTACTTTTGTTTACATAGCCTTCTTGGGCCTCATATACGCCAGTTTCTCATATAACCTTAACTAAGGAATTATATGTCTAACCCTGTAATTTCAATTTTTTTTCAGATTGGAGGCAACAAAATGTTCAAAATGCTTTACGATCTTAATTTCACTTATGACTCATCCATGCCCGTATACGAAAACAAGCCACCATCATACCCATACACGTTGGATTACAAACTGTTCCATGATTGTATGATTCCACCATGCCCAACAAAATCATACCCAGGTGAATATATTATAGTTTCTTTTACTTGAAATATTGATAGGACGAAAGAGGTCAGTAATATATGAGTGGCAATAAGAGGCAAAATAATAGATAATAATAATTAGTGGCAAATAATGATAAGGGGCAAAACATTACTAAAAATAATTACTTATCCTACAATAATAAGTGACAAAGTTAGTTTGTTATCTTACTCCAAAATTTTGACCCTTTTTGCAACTAATGACACAGAGTTATTAAAAAACCAACTAGCAAAACCTACAGCAATAACTTGAAAAATATCCAGATTTTGGAATAGGACAAAGCGGCCTCTTTACCTCTGTGTACATACCTGATTGTGTCAGACATCTAGTTACTTGTCTTTGTCTCCATTCAAGCCTTTATTAAGGAAGGTACCTGTCTGGAAAATATCTGGAAGATAAACCTCTGGAAGAGGTTTGGAAGAGATAAACCTCTGGAAAATATCAGGAAGAGGTTTATCTGGAAGATAAACCTCTTGCACCCAACACGCGGCTTGAGATTAGTTGGGTCGAAGTCCCCTTACTGATTGTCAATTTCAACAATTCAACTCTTTCTCAAAGTGAAGGATTTTTTTTACAGATAAATAGCTCATCTTTTTTGTATTATTTTTATTGAATTTTAGACATTTTGTATGTAGGTTTTGTGTTTGTGGAGGATTTAGTGGAAAATTTAATGCCCAATGGCCTGTTTTGCTCATACTCAATAGATTGGTGGGAACTCTTGAAAAGCCAATTGTGATTGATACACCAGATGTAGATATAAATATAGCGAGTCAATTTTTCTGCAAAGAACTGACTAGGTCCTTACAAAGCAATTCTTAATAATTACTCAGAAAGCTGGACAATTTTTAGACGTTGCAAGTGTTAGTTGTCAAAAATTTTATCAGGTAAGATAAGATATTTATTTGGAAAATTTTCGATCACAAGCCCGGAAAGAATTCGAATTTTGGAGTCATAAAAAAACAAGCGAAAAAAAAACAAGCAATAAAACTAAAAAAATTGGCAAACACTGCCAAAACAACAATAATAGAATGAAAAATCATTCCTTAGTCAAAGTAATTAAAATGAATATCATATTAAGTTAAAAAGGCAAAAAATGGGTAAAGCTTAAAAAGAATTAAATAATATGTACAATGTAAGAACAAAATTAAAGGAGGATATAAAAAAGGGGGGCCAAGCAAGCGAACAAAATATGAAACTCGGGTTAATACCGGTGAAAATATTCATCGCGTTTAATAAAGTAGCACCCCCGTTAAAATCGTCCTAAAAAAATCTGTTAAGTGCCAAGTCCGTAAACTTTTTTGCCAAAATTTTGAAATCTGTAAAGCTAGTGGACCTCAAGGGGTGGAGCAATAAACGATGAAAATATCATTAGTACATGCAAGGATGAGCACTGTACACTTTGCCCAAATTGCTATTTAGTTAAATCAGAATGACTTTCAGCAGATGTCCTATGCTGTCTCTCTTTCCACATTCTTGTCACATCCTGCCGAGCCGATTAATGTGGAGCTTCATTGTGCAGTAGTATGTCAGCAAAGGTCTCTCTTTTAATGCTGCAAGTGTAATACTCCTTTGTTCGCGGATTTTTTTTACTGAAAACCTTAAAATCGCTCGGATTGAAATAAGGAACCTCACCATTTTATGGATGAATGTCTGTCCTCGTGACTGTGGTATAAGGTTTGCGAAGCAGGAAAGAAATAAGTTCTTGACTTTTAACTTTAATTTTATTTAAAATACATAAAAATACAAAAAAAAACATTAGCCCCCAACAGAGAGCAGAGCTCGTAAGGTTGAGTGTGTAAATAATGGGACATACACAAAACAAAACTTCTTGTCATAATAATAATATCAAAATTAACTTAATTAACAAAAAAAAACAATAACAACAAAAAGTTAGGAAACAAGGAATAAAAGAAAAGAAGGGAGAAAAGAAATGCTGGGCAGGGGGAGCATGAAAAGCCCACCATGGATACAAAACAAAACACACAAACAAAAATATCATAAATTTTTAAAATTCCATCATTAAAGGTAAATAAACCAACATTAAAAAACAATCTTTAATAGTTGCTTCTTTAAATACAGCTGAGAATTTTGGTATTAATCAATCTGAGTTGTCTCATTTAGCTTATATTTATTCGCAATGAATGGCATTAGGTACCTAAGTGAAAACCTTGACCTTTCACATCTTACAAAAGGAATCCGGTATAATCCCGCCCACCGACGAGCCGAACGAGGGGGCAAAATTGACAGAAATTTATTATAGAAATAATTTTTAGGATTTTGAATTTGAAAATACCATAAGGTAATATTTACATCTTGTATACGTTTTAGATCCGACAAATCTAGAAAAAAGAACATCGTTTTCGTTTCAGATGTATTTTCAAGTTTTGATGGTCGATGTAAAAAATTACAAATATTCTTACTGCCCTGTTTTTTAGTATCTGTAATTGCTTTAAATGCGTCCAAAAGGTATTAAGATAAACAATTGAGCAGTAATTCAAATACGAAGCAATTAAAGAGTGGTAAATTATTTTTAGTATGGAAAATGGAGAAATATTTTTCACGAGCAAGTCTAACCCTTAAATTATCAATGGGGTTACGGAAAGACTACAGTGGATCAAGAAAAACTCCTAGATAACGATAAGATTGAACCCTACAAACTTTATTATCACCAAATTGAAGCTCCTGACAAGAAATCAATTGGGTGGCGCGTTTTGAACATCCAAAAACTATAAATTCAGTTTTAGTAAAATTTGGTACTAGATTATTAGAAGCAAACCATAGATTAACTGAAGTAAGTAACAAACAAATTTTCAATTAGAGTAGTTGAATCACTCGCTTTAACAGATATAGTTGTGTCATCAGCAAATAGAATAGCAAGACTAATATTCCCCTGCAAACTTTGCAGAAGGTCATTAATATAAATCAAAACCAAAAGCGGACCTAATACTGAACCTTGAGGGACACCCATATCATTAAGGTTTTCTAAATTAGAGTTTTCCATCGACATATACCGCAACGACATTTTCCTACGACATCGACTGACTTGCTTGTTTTCAGACTTCTTCCTCTTCATAAGAAAAGTAACTAGACATCTCTATAGGAGCTTTCTTCGGGCTTCTGATACTTTACGGAAAAAGGCTATAATTTTCTTTTTTCTCAAAGTTATCATTTTCTTTTATCTCTTTTTAGTTCAACCAGTTTTTTACTACCACTACCAGGTCTAAATGGAAATCTAAGGTGGGACTATGTTTTGTCATGTCTGCTCGTAATTTACTTCAAGGGGACCGATCACTCAGGTGGCCGGTGAGTATTCGACATAACCGCCTCGAATCCACCGGGAAGGTCTACTCCTTCATTCTTTATTTTAGCCTCCTTTCTCCTCTTCGTCCTCTTGATAGCTACCGGACTGAAACTGTACTTTCGAAATCTGTTTCTTCCCCAAGCCTAACTTTTTTCATAATTAAATATAGACGCAACAAAAAACTGCTATACATAGGCTAATAAAAATTATCGAATGTCCTAATTAATCTCTCAGCAATTTGTCGTGACGCCAAAAATGGCACAGACGAAATTTTCTCCAAGGTATTGCGCCCTCAATAGTCTCCAAGTTAGGTTTTTGTCCAGTGGTCACACTTACAGAATGTTATTGGCGATATTTGGAGATAAAAGTATGTAATTATTCAGCTGCACACTACAATTTTACAGATTAACTTTGTACTTTCTTTACATCAACATTTTTTTCGTTCAAAGTTCCCAAACCAATTTATGCTCTCCTTTAATATTATGAAAATAGCAGTTGCCCCTTTTTCTTTTCTTATAACAATGTAATCTAACTCAGTTTTGTTTCTGTATTTTTCCCTAACCTAACCAGTACTTTTTCCTACTGGAAATAAAAGTCACCCTAACCCAAAAATAACAAAAATCATTTTCATACAAATGATTTGTTTTTGTTGTTTAGAAGAAATACACTTGAACTCGCGGCAGAGTCCAAGGTAATAAACACTCGCGGTTGCAGCGGCAGATGCAACCTAGTAAAGAAAAAACTCTATTTCAGTAGATACTGGAACTCTAGAGATGGCTCTGTCAGTAAAAAAAAAAATCTAGATTAAAATATAAATAACAATAGAATCTGCTATATACCCTGATTTAAAATATGTAAAATGCAATCTAACTCAGTTGGTATTCTTTTTTTTTATATTTTTTCAATTGTTTTTAATGAAGTTGAAATTATTTAGGTGTCTGGGAGGTTCCAATGGTAATGTGGCAGGATCTGAATGGTGGACGATGTTCAATGGGAGATGGCTGCAGTAATCCTCCAGACGCAGAGGGTGTATATAAGATGTTAGTCAAGAACTTTGAACGCCACTACACTTCAAACCGTGCACCATTTCCTCTCTACTACCATGCTGCTTGGTTTACTACCCCTCACCATAAAGAAGGATTTGAGGCATTTTTAGATACATTAGTTTCTATGGATGATGTTTGGGTTATTACTAATTGGCAGTTGATTCAGTGGATGCGTGATCCTACCCCGTTAAGTCAAATTGACAGTTTTGAGCCATTCCAGTGCTCTTACCCAGTAAGGATTTTGATTTCTTCTCATTAGTACGCTCTCTTTACATGAGAAAATGCATTTTCGATCATTTCAAATGCTTTTGGATCACGAACCTCCTGAAACGTTTTTTAAAATCGCTTTCGTGGGATGTTAATCATTCACGAAGAATTGTTCAACATAAGGGGAGGGTAAGGAAATTAACATTTCCCTCATATTTAAAACAGCCCTTGACAAAACAGTCCAAGGTAATAAACACTCACGGTTGCAGCGGCAGATGCAACCTAGTAAAGAAAGAACTCTATTTTAGTAGATACTGGAACTCTAGAGATGGCTCTGTCAGTAAAAAAAAAAATCTAGATTAAAATGTAAATAACAATATAATCTGCTATATACCCTGATTTAAAATATGTAAAATGCATTAATTTCATGTTTTCCTCGTTCAAATAAAATAAAAATCAGTCATAATATTAGCGTTAGAATTTGTTTTACTCTTAGCAGTAGAGGTTAAACACCTCTAAAAGGGGGTGTACTCTTGGTGAAAGTTATACTATAAATCCAACATGTGTGAGAACCCTAAATCTATTATCCACCAAATTATGATTTTTTTTTTGGGTGATTTGTATCGAATCAGTGGCCGTAGAGGGCTCATTTAAGCAAAAATTTGATGCTTTAGCCCACTTTTAAGTTAAAAAAAAGTGCTCAAGCCCTTGCAATGAGATTATTTCTGCCCTTATGTCCTGAAAACCTTAATTTCCCCCGAAACTGGTCAAACTGCTACAAAGTGTAAATTGATCAACAGGTGAATCTAATAAGAACTGTCGAATGGATAATTATTTAGCCTCTCAGTCTCAGAGACTATATTGACACGCCGTTGTATATTCGTCCGTAAAGATATAATCCTGTCCATAGAAAACTTACCGTTATTTAGGTCATTTATCCAACAAAACTAAAGATTATAGAGTATTACATATTTGCTTACCTGCTAATAGGATAGAAATCAATGGATTTTATTATGAGAGTCTAAGGCCTAAAAATGTATATTTCAGACCTAAATATTAAGCTTTCGATAGACGGTGTTAGAGGTGAATGTGGTCGGAAGAGGGATTTAATCTTTGACTTCCCCTCATTTGAGGAATTTGTTTTTACCATGAGTGTATTAAGGGCCCATACAGGACAAAATGCTGGAGAGTACAAATTCTAAGAGCTAATTGACATGTACTAGTCTAAACCTCAATTGGAGGTTCACATTCCCCCATCTTGAAAATTGAGGTTTAGAATAAACAGCGAAGAGAAGAAAGAGAGAGAGAGAGAGAGAGAGAGAGAGAGAGAGAGAGAGAGAGAGAGAGAGAGAGAGAGAGAGAGAGAGAGAGAGAGAGAGAGAGAAAGAGAGAGAGAGAGAGAGACAGACAGAGAGAGAGACAGAGAGAGAGAGAGAGAGAGAGAGAGAGAGAGAGAGAGAGAGAGAGAGAGAGAGAGAGAGAGAGAGAGAGAGAGAGAGAGAGAGAGAGAGAGAGAGAGAGAGCGACTCACAAGTCCAATAAGTAGCATTCCAAACGGGCCATCAGAAGGAGTGACAACAGTGTGCTCATCAAAGGGAGGTCTAAATAACAAGAAAAAAAATCGATGAGTTAAAAGCAAATAATACTAAGATTACATTAGCAGAACAATGTTGAGTGATGTTAAAGTTATAATGTTGCCAAATTTTACGGACCCAAGTATTTCAAAATCGGCTTCAAACATCTGAATCGCCTAATACGGCAATTTTTAAACCTCTACTTTTTCATTCGGTTAAGTTTAACATAGTTAATATTTCAGCTTATTTAAATCAGTGTTTGTTTTTCATTATCAAAGCATTGTTATCAAAAGTTAAACTATGTGGAAATAAGGGTGGTTTGATTCGCTCGTATTTAGGAGAATTATGTGCTAAAAAAAAAAAAAAAAAAAAAAAAAAAAAAAAAAAAAAAAAGCATTTTGTTACGTTTTTACAAATCGGTCAAACATTTTGGGAAGGAGGGTCCCTGGATTTGGCCTATCACCTAAATATGCATTTTTCTCGAATCTTTACTATTATAAAATTAAAGTTCACCCTTGTAAGCTTCATCGTCATCAACTTCAGCTCACTCAAGCTATTCCCCTCATTTGAGGCATTGTTTTTTGCTATCAGTGTATTAAGGTTACTAAGAGGATATACGTAATCCGACCATAAATAAGAATGTTTTTGTCCCATTTGAAAGGAATTATAAGTTCTTATCGGCATTTTTGGCTCGCAGGGGCAAAATCATTCAAGCCCGATGGTTTTTTGTCCAATTTCTGTCAAGAGATCGATGGCTGCATCATATACATGATAGATAACACATGAGTCTGATTACAAAAGTGGTTAGCATTGAAATGCCTATTAAAATTGGACATACCACTTCTTTCCATCAATTTTCAAATAACCAGCCTTTTATACGTAACTTTGAATAATGCGACCCTCCTTCCCTTCTCCTGTCATACTCTTAAACCCCTGAGACTTGTCTTTACTTAATCCTTTTTGTTTTTTTTTACAGGAGCGTCCAAAGCCCTGCAATAACCCAAAAGTATGTAACTTATGGCACAAATCAGGTGTGAGATATATGAAGACATGTCAACCCTGTCCTGATTTCTATCCTTGGACGGGTAAAACTGCAGTTAAAAATTCAGTTTTAGAACGTTACCTTGCCGACGAATCTTGATATACAACACGTAAATAATGTAAATAGTAGGAATGATTCAAAGTTGGCATCGTGCCATTGGGATGACACATTTTGTAATTAATTTAATCGCTCGGTTATTTTGGACAATAAAAGACTTTTACTTATGTACTTTTTCCTCTAACTGTGTTAGGCCATGGAATTACTTGATATTTGTTCATTTAGCATATATGACTGTCAAATAAGCTTAGAATAGTTTTAAACTGGAGTCTGTAAACAAATTTAGAATTTTAAAGGGATAGTATAGGTTTGTCGGTAAAAATTATAATAATAATAATGAGTGATAAAAATAACTGAGTTTGAATAATAATTGGTGCCAAAAATAACTGAAAAGTGAAGCTTTCCGACTAAAGTCTGTGTGACATCATAACAAAGTTTGCCTCATTTTGAATCAGTTTCTGAAAAGCTCTGTTTTGTTTAAAGAAAGTATCAAGTCCGCTAATCATTGGCAATGCAATAACGCTGTTTATGGAAAGAGCGGTATCGCTTCAATGTATTATTGTTTTCTTTTTCATCAGACCACTTGTAAAGGAGGAGTTATCATCGTGATTCCAGCGATATCTGTAATCAAGTAAAATAGAGCTACGATCCTTGGTAGCCAAAAATTAAAAAATATGTTTAAGAGAAAACTGGCAAGTGAGAAAAGATTGCCATTTCTAACTGATTCAGGGATGGTAACTATTATCTATTCTTAATAGTAAAACGTTATTTTGAAAAAAAAAAAATTTGAAAAATAGTCTGAGACCAGTGGCGGATCCAGGGGGGCGCACGCGCCCCCTAGCGTAGTCTAAAGTAGTGTAATTTACTTAGTTAACTCAAGTTTGTGTTAATTAAACTTGATCCTAACGCAAGTTTATTGGATCAACCTATTTTACGCCCTCCCCTAATTTTTTTTTATCGGATCAACCTATTTTGCAGCCCCCCTAAAAAAAATCCTGGATCCACCCCTGTCTGAGACTCCCTAAAATGATGTTGGATCGAAACAAAAAGTACACCAATGGAATTGCCTTGGCCGAAAGCACCATTCTGGAAATTATTATATTTACGTGCTTTTGTTATCAACAAAGCACAATATTTTAAATATAATCAATTTTTGAGAAAAAAATACATCTTTGTAGACAAGATAATGAAAGACGTCATAATCGTAGCTTGCAATCATAAATGACATTAAAATTTTGGTTAATGACACCCAAGGTTATGTTGTGAAACTAGGTCACTAATTGATAGTAATTTTCCCTCTATTTAAATATACAAAGTTGATAAGATCTTATCGAAATTTAATTTGACATATATAATGAACAAAATGATAATCACAGTAGACACAATATACAGTATCAACAAAGACTATACTCTCCATTAAAAATATGTGACACAGATTTAAAACCACACAAGATTCATACTCCGCTTTCGCGCACGCGCGATTCCGATGTACACATCACGATAAGCCTATGGAAAAATCTGTTTTTTAGGTGTTTTCGAACTAAGCAACTGAACTAAGGTTATGACGTATATTGCCAGGGACGATACGTGCGGTATCAAATGTGTGTCGTGTTTGAAAAAAGACAAATTAAACGATTTGACTGTTATCTTGTTTGAATTAGGATTGAATTGAAGAAACATCCTCAGGTCACAGGCAAGTCGATATATTCTAATTATGTCATTCCAATCAATCACCGAATTTTCAACAACTTTTGATGCTTCATCCGCTGCCTCGTAGCTTAGCAAAACAGCAGATCTATGTCCTTGTTCCTGGGAGCTTTGGGTCTTGACAGGTCTTCCTTTGAAAACCAGCTCTATTGTCCACTTCTTAGTGCCCTTTCCCAACTCATAGTGGCTGATAGAAGCCTTCCTTTAAGATCCTTCATCATAATCTTAGGCACAACATCAAGGTTTGGAAGGCATAACAAACGAAAGGCATAGTTGAAACCCGACGATTCTACCAACACTCCTTAATGGGGAATATTTTTCTTCGACAGCTTGGAACAAAGACTAAAAAATGGGGCTCTTTCCTCGCAGAGAGCCACAAAATATACTAGATTTTTTATTATATAGGAGGAAGCCTTGAATTTTTTGTTCTCATTTTGCATCAGAGTATCAGCAGGCCGTTTGCCCGTATCGTTTACCATATTAGCTCCTGTGTTATGACTCATAATAAATGAATTCAACTCATAGGAGGAAGCCTTGAATTTTTTATTCTCATTTTGCATCAAGGTGTCAGCAGGTCGTTTTCCCGTCTCTTTTACCATATCAGATCCTGCATTATGACTCATAACAAATGAATTCAACTCAAAGGAGGAAGCCTTGAATTTTTTATTCTCATTTTGAATCAAGGTGTCAGCAGGCCGTTTGTCCGTCTCGTTGACCATATCTGCTCCTGGACTATGACTCATAACAAATGAATTCAACTCATAGGAGGAAGCCTTGAACTTTTTTTTCTCATTTTGCATCAAGGTGTCAGCAGGTCGATTTCCCGTCTCTTTTACCATATCGGATCCTGCATTATGACTCATCACAAATGAATTCAACTCATAGGAGGAAGCCTTGAATTTTTTATTCTCATTTTGAATCAAGGTGTCAGCAGGCCGTTTGTCCGTCTCGTTGACCATATCAGCTCCTGGACTATGACTCATAACAAATGAATTCAACTCATAGGAGGAAGCCTTGAACTTTTTTTTCTCATTTTGCATCAAGGTGTCAGCAGGTCGTTTTCCTGTCTCGTTTACCATATCTGATCCTGTATTATGACTCATCACAAATGAATTCAACATATAGGAGGAAGCCTTGAATTTTTTATTCTCATTTTGAATCAAGGTGTCAGCAGGCCGTTTGCCCGTCTCGTTGACCATATCAGCTACTCTATTTTGACTCAATACAAATGAATTTAACTCCATCATGCCTACAACCTTCAAGTACGCCTGGTTATAGCTAGGCGAGGCTTCAATGGAAACTCTGTCCATAGAGGCGTTTTTCACACTGAGCATGTAAGCGGAGTAGTTTAGGCTGGCATCTTTCACCTCCTTGAAATCCAGAACTATAACACTGTTTGGATGCTTATAGAATTTAATAAATATCTTGTGTTTGCCAAGTTTGTACCTCCTATGTTCAACACTAAAAATAAGAGGAAGTTTATAATGCACTGAAACTGGCAAATGCTCCAAAGTTTTCTCACATCGTCTCTGAATAACACAAAAACGTAATTCAGCCAATGCATTTTCCACTTTTCCCCAATCACCGACTGAAAGATTCTGAATAAAATCAGTTGTTATAATCTCTGGTACCTCTTGCTGGGGGATGAATGCTTTAACCCGTCCAGAATAGGTATCTATGGTAATCATTAACTGTTCTAAAGCCATACAGGGTGACAACAGTGGCACATTCAAGACAGGTGGTGTTCCATGCAAAACGCATTCTATTCCTTTCCCTAAACACTCATCTAAGATCTTTTTCAACTCTAGAAGTCGGGATTTTGCTCGTATTTGAATAGTATCCATTAAGAGCTTCTCGATTGATAAGTGATACGGTTTGGTAATACTGTCTAATAAAGGAAATGCTTGTTCTGTCATTGGTGGCATATGAGTTATCGATAAGGGCATTTGCGGATCTTTTGGGTCTATTTGTAGCATAAGAACGTGCGGAATGTTTTTTCCACTACTTTTTTTTATATCCCGCCAATAGTGAACTACTACCTGTTTTCCTGGTATATAGTCTACATCGAATACTGATCGAACAGGTTCACTTAAACATAACCTTTTTTTAATTTTTGGAAATATCCTCGCTTTCTCTTCCTTACAATTTTTTTCATTTTGACGGGACTCACAAATGTGCCGTAATTGGTAGAATAAAACATCCAACTGTAGACTACAACAAAACGAATGTAAAGAATTATACAATTCTATTAAAGGCTTGTTTTTATCATAAAGTCTATTTTGGACCATTTGGTGAATATAAATGGTTTGGTCTTTGTTTACAAGATTTTTTCCACCTCCACTTTCACTATCTTTAACAAGTATACATACTTCAAGCAATCTCCACGGTATTTGAGGACTATCATCCATCAGCGTTAAGGATACTCGGAACTCACCATCCACAGTGAAAGTGACACTACCATTCTCAATATTAAGCTGGCGCATGCGATCTGGTATAGTTTCAGAGATGAGTCTGCGCTCAATTATATGATTCAATCTCTTACGAATGCTCTTCAACTCGAAAGGGTTAATTGGCTCAGGGTGAACAATCCTATCTTTGATACAAACAGGGAGCTTTCTATAGGTGCCAGTTGTTAATATCTCTACTGCAGCTTGCATAGGAAGATTTTGTATTCTTGTGTTGAATAATGTACCTCTTGCCATTCTGAATAGTGCATCTGCGGTTTCTACAAAAATCATTGACTGCTTGTCAAGGGAATTCATGAGAGCTGAACATTTTTCTACTTCAAATGTACTAGATACCCATTTAACCAGTGCTAACAGCCGGACAAAACGTTGACGAGTTCTTGAAGCAAACTCTGCTATTTCTTTCTTCTTCTCCAAATCCACCTTTCTTGGCAATAGCTCAGCCAATAGCGTTAGCTCATGATAGGTTTTTTGGACAACGGAATCAATTAAAGTTGTAAGTGATATTGATGAAGCCATTGTTTATATTGATATAATTTGATTTTGCACATCTTTTTCTACTGGTTCATGACGTCATCATAAATGACGTCATCATAATGATGCAAAAGGGATATTCAGCATATTATGACGTAGTAAGGTGATGCTTAAGGTGGTAACCTACCTAAGACATTTGTAATCATTAAGCAAATCTATATATACAATCATATCATCTTGTGTGTAAAAAAGGAGTTGAATAGGCAGATTTCTTTCAAAAATCTACTAAGTAGAGAAATTTTGATTTGGTATTGCTCCACTTCCAGCGGAAATGCATACACCAATATAATTTGGAAGTAATTAAACGTTCGGAGATTGTCAAAAAACTGCTTGCAAGTTTAAGTGATAAACAAAAAAATAAGAAAATATTTTAAAAAATCTCGAGAAAACTCGTCTAGATAAGACGACGAACTAATAGTGGTAAATTGATGAAAGACGAAAAGAAAATGGAGCAAGTGCCCTAGTTCTACCCTTTCCTTATGTTTAATTACTTAGAATAAAATTGAACGGTCTTTAGAATGGAATCTTTTCTTAAGCTTCTTCATTTTGTTCGTTGACAAATTTTTAAGTTGAAGTTTTTCAGATTCGCTTTAAAAAATAATTGTAATTTGAACAAAGAGCAAACTTTTATGTAATGTCTAGGTATTTTTATCGTTGTTTGTTTATTATTTAAATAGTTTAATGGAGCCTTTTTGTATCTTTGGATTAGTTTAGGCTATCATGTATGTTATTTGTGGACGACGTAGCTCTAGTGGCGGATAATAGAGATAATCATTAGGAGCAATTAGACGTAAAAGTCACTAGTACTAAGACTTAGGAGCAAAAGGGAGTTTAAATCTAAGGATGAATTTAATTTTGGAGGAACAATGTTAAAAGTTAAATATAATTTTTTTTTATTTGGATGTTAGGTTTAGCGCACTAAAGAGGATGTCCAGGCTTGTAGAAGATTGTAATTTAAGGGATAATAGGTTAATAAATATGCTATGGAGAAGTAATTTAGGTCAGCCAGCTGATGTGAGGATTCAGGGAAGAGTGTTCAAGACAAAAGTGGCTCCTAGTCTATATTATAGGTCCGAGGTTTTGCTAAGGCAGCTAAGCTGGAAGTAGTTCAGCTAACATATTTTAAGAAAATTTTATGCTTAAAGGATTAATTTGGTTCAGTAGTAATGAAAGGAGATTTGGGGCTTTTCATTTTAATGAGTGTTAGATTGATTAGAATGGTGAAATTTTGAGAGAAGATACTTAGGTTACCTAGAGTTAGGTTTCTTAAGTCAACTTATTTAGAGTTTGAAGGACGGTAGACATAATTCATGATCGAATCAGGTCAAGAAAATTCTAGACATCTGTAGCCTGTCGGAGATGCCGAATGAAAGAAAAAGTTCGATGGATGAAAGCATGTCGTCTAAAGGGAACATTAAACGATCAAGAAATATAAAAGTGACAAGCCTAAAAGGACCAATCTATGTCTTACTACCAAGCTAAAGGGTGTTGGGGGGATGTTTATTCAAAATTTGGGTTCAGTAGAGAGAATTTGCGCAACACAAGGGTCGTCGGCAAAGCACAATGTTCTCTATGAAAAGCACTTTGCCTGAAGCTGGCCGTTAACCTGTGCAGAGTTGTGTCGTAAGCTGGACGTAAGCTGGATGTAAGCTGGATTATACTTTGTATTTAATTGGATTGCACAATTTTCGAAACTATTGAAAGTAAGAAAATTACAAAATTTAAAATTTTCCTGAAAACAAAGTACTATAACTTACCGACAGGTCGATCAAATACGGACTATGATCTTTGATTATCATTGAGATTATGGGAAGTAATCTTTTGTGCCCTGTAAAATGGATTTAGTTTATATTTGTCCAGTTTTGGATTTTCTACAGAGACAAATTATTAAAAAGGCAGATAAGGACGCTGTTGTTAAACTAGTAGCGAAATATTTCGGAAAAGATGCATTTAAAGAGAAAGAGACAATTGAAACCTGTCGTGATGTGTTTAAAGTGGATATTCTTGAGAGGTGCTGAGGTTCACATCCGAGTGAGGCTTTTATGGCCGACTTTTACGAATTGCTATCGGACCGAATCTCGAAAGATGATCCTGTTCCACGATTTGTGATTATGGACATGTCAGATGTTCCGGTTTTCCCAAGCGAACCAAATGCTATTGTGGCATCAAGATTAAATGACTGTGTTCGAATGTTAAGTTTCGTCGTTGAAAAACAAGAGTCTGTTAGATGAGACGTTGATGAACAGAACCGTTTGCGGTCGTTTCTTCCTAACCCAGAAATTGCTACACTTCCGGTTATTTTCAGTAATTTACCTGCTAGTATGCAGTCTTCCAACCCCGATAAGTAGCGCGATTTTATTTCAAATTTAGGATGCTTAGGCAAAGTCGAACATGATGAGCAACGGAGATATAGGCTAATGGTGTTTATGAAATATAATAATTCTGCCTCATCGGTGGTAAGTGCACTGCCACCCGGTTCACGCATCAGTGCTAAGGTCGTAGAGAAGGAACATCTAGGAATTATACGGATTGATAAAGGCTTTGATGAATTAACTGTCACAGGTCTAGTTAACTCTGTTGTGCAAGCAAAGCGCTTTGGAGGTAGTTCAGTCGTGCAGTTGTCGCTTAAGTCTCAACTAGATCTCGATATCGCTCTAAAGCATGGCATCAAAATTGATTATTCGCTTTTCCGGGTGTCAACTCCCCTAAACTGACCCAAGCAGTGCTATAAATGCCAAGGCTTTGATCATTTTGCTCGTGAATGTATGAACGAACTTAAATGTGGTAAATGTGCCGGGTCCCATGTTAACAGCCGTGATAATGCATGACCAGCCTCTACTGTGAAATGCGCAAATTGTGGTGGAAATCACAGAAGCAAAAGCTTCTCCTGCGCCTGCTGAAGAGCCGTATGCATGTCGCTGCTTCGAGCCCTCAACCTTGAGGTTGATACTCCCCCACCCCCGTAGGTATGGACATTTGCACCGAACCTGACAGTGTAATCCTGTATTTTCAGAACATAAATGGAGCAAGAGATAAGTTAATAGTTTTAGCCGAAATATTCAAGTCATTCGAAATAGTGTGTATAGTTGAGCACCAGTTAAGTGGCGTTAATAGTAATCAGTTGGAAGTTTTTTGTGAACACGAGTTCTTCATCCGTCCTGCGAAACTCACAGGAGGTCGTACTTCTGGCGGCATTATGATTGGAGTAAATAAGAGCCTTAAGTGTGTTTTACTTGAAACGAATGATACTTTTGTTGCGGTTGATCTAGGTCAAACCGTTATTCTTGCAGTTTATATGCCTACAAATTACAGAAACGAAGAATCTAACGAACGTTTTGCTAAAGCATGTGCAAATGTCTCAAAAATTTCTCATAAAATACGAGCGTCTGGTAAAGTCATTTTGCTTTGTGGCGATTTTAACACTGACCTTACTATTCCTAGTTTACCATGGTCCCAGACCTTATTATCATCACTGCCGAAAGATCTAACTGTGGCAACGAATAGCGGAAATTATATTTATGTTCATAATTCAGGTAGCGTGGCAAATTTGGACTTATAATTTCAGATATTGAATCATTAAAAAAGTCTCTTGTCAAAGTATCGGATGAAATGTTGATTAGTGATCATTCTTACCTTGAAGTGTTTGTTGTTTTAAATGTTTTTTTTTGTCATATACGTTGCAGTCCGAAATGGTTTCAAAAACAGCTATGGGATAGGTATATCAATGCGTATTAGATGATATTCTTAGTAGAATTAGAATTCCTTTTCACCTCCTATCACAGTCTCAAAAATTTCATTCGTTGGAATTAGATATGTATTATGCTGAAATAATTCATGCTATGAAAGGTGCGGCTTCCGTTGCGGTTCCTGTTAGTAGAGTCCGTAAAAATATACAAAAAAGGGATGGTCTGTTATACCTGGGTTGGGCGAAGCAAAAGAAAAATATCGGCTATGGTATCATATTTGGGATCAATGTGACCGACCTAGAAATGGCCCCTTTTTCCAGATCGTTAAATCAACAAAAAAGAATTACATAAAGTTAGTGGCAACATGGAAGAAACAACAAGTAAAAGATATATCAACCAAAATTAGGAATAATCCAAAGTTACTTTATAATGAGGTTAATAGATTAACGCAATCATTGGCTGATTTATCAGACCAAATTCCGCTGGAACAATGGTATGGACACTTTACTTCAGTATTCTTGTCTAACCGACCATCAACTGAATTGTTAGTTATCATGAATTGTTATATATGCATTTTTCTCAGTTGAACCCATATAAAAACCTAGTTTGTATTTCTCCATCTTCGGTTTTGATTAAAATTAGATCACTAAAATGTGGGAAGGCCCCAGGTCCAGATGGTTTGTTGTCAGAACACCTTTTGCATGGTACTACAAAACTACTAGATAACACGAAAAAATAGTAATGATTTTTATCATTATCATTAAAAATAGTAAATGACATATTTTTTTTTATCATGATTAGCCAGTGTGGTCTCAGAAATTATTTAAAACTGCTAGAATATCTTACGTTATTATATCAAGTAATAGTACTGCAGCACTATGTCCCTTCTTTGATGGGAGAAGCTAAAGTAGTTGGTATACGCAAGAAGGGCAAGGATCCTTCACATTGTTCATCATATAGACCTATAACACTTTGTTCTGTTATTAGTTAATTATTTGAAAATATTTTACTCCCATATTTATCAACAAAATATGATGTGGGGGGGGGGCCATCAGTTGGGTTTTCGAAGTGGAGTAGGGGTTCAAAATGCACACGCAATATTTCTAGAAATATTGGAGCACCATCATAACTTTAAAAAACAACTATTTGTGTGCGGAGTTGATAGTTCAAAAGCGTTTGATAGTATGTTGCATAACCATGATTTTTTTTTTTTATCATTATTGCGTAGTGGAGTGAACCCATTAATAAGCCAGTGTTTGACGGGATGGTATGTTAATTCATATGTGAGAATTTTTTTGGGAGGGCGACTTTCAGACCGAATTTCTTTACGTCGTGGAGTAAAACAAGGGACAGTTCTTAGCCCCGTTAGATTTAATAACGCAATTAGAATAGCCACACGGTACCTACCCCCATATGTGATTGACGGTATTGACATTAGCCACTTGTTGCATGCTTATGATATTTTGTTATTATTGGACAATTTAATGCCAATACAGAATGCAATTAATATATTACATTCACATCTACGGGAGATAGGATTAGAGATTGAAACTACTAAAACAGAATTCCTAGTGGTAGGCAATAACAGTGATTTCCAGCATCATTCAGTTAGGGTGAGATCACTTAATATCTTGAATAATGATTCCATTAAATACCTTGGCTTGCCTTTTGGCCTGACAATTAAAGATACGCGGGAGTTGGTGTTATCGTCTGTACTGGGAAAACTTAGGAAAACTTATGGCCTGCTTGTCAGGGTGAGAGATTGTTTTAACAGACAAACGCTTGCTATAATTCATAATACAATATTTGCGCCTCATCTATTTTTCATCGTTCTATTCTTGGAGTTTTTAATAAAAAGTGAAAAAAAGTATATTCGTGTATAATTTTGCCAGTTTTATAATTATTTCCTAGGAATTCCACTGTGGTTCAAAAATTGGTATATTATTCGAAAATTTGGAATATTTGATATAATATTAATATCGATCATCGAAATGACTGACTTCTTAGACGATCTAGAGAAAATAGAATGCATTTTCCCCTTAATTGTCTGGTTGACTGGAAACATATTTTTGTCGCTATTGCTTTCATAAAACAGCTATTTCCGCGTTACCTATTATGATTCTTTTTTGCGTTACAATTTATGAGTGTTTTTAGTGTTATGCTCTAATGAGCTATCATAAGCTATATATTATGTATTCATGAGTTATTGAGTATTATAAGCTTCTTGTTGTTATCTTTTTCGGTAGAAGTGGAATTTTGTATTTTTCAGTTTTCTTTTCATTTATTTCCTATACTCCTCTGTGTACATCATGTATGTATAGAGGGCATAGATAAAACAATAAAAAAAAATTAAAATAAATTATTAACACAAGGGTCGTCGGCAAAGCACAATGTTATCTATGAAAAGCACTTTACCTGAAGCTGGCCGTTAGGTTGTGCAGAGTTGTGTCGTCAGCTTGGAACTGTAGGCCTAAGTTCAAGATGTTTTTCTTATTCAAGAGAAATACAAAAAAAGTTTTTGTATGCCCTGGTCACCGTTTCTTTAATGTCCACAATTATCTTGGATGCTTTATCTTTTAAGTTAGGGGCTGTTTGGAGTGTGTCTTATGAAAAATACTCAGTGGAGCTTCCAAAGGTCTCTTGATAGTTGAATTGAACAAAAGGAGGTGTTTGCTGCGTTGGTGAGGTGTTGGAGGTGTTCTGCGCTATCCGCAGAAGTGTATACTGCAGAGATTGCAAGTATTTCTGTATCTGGCTCAGTTCAGCCATCTGTTAAGGATCCCCACAGAATATTTTTTAAAATCCTTTATTAAAAGCGTTAAACCATCTTGAAGAAACTTGGACGGTAAGCTTCCACCTAGCATTAGTGATCCAAGCATGAAAAGGGGACGAATTTTAGCCTGGAACCAGTATAGGCTTAAGACACTCACTGGACATAAGGAAAGATGTGGCTTTTTAGGAAAGAGATGTTAAGGAAAGATGTTAGGAAATTATTATGGCTAAGACTTCAGCACCCATAGGGTCTTGACCAAGACATTTCCTGACTGTTGTTAATTTTGAGGTGTTAATGTGACCATTTCCATCTTTATTGAAAAGGTCAGATGGTGTCCTCAAATCTTCTGCTTGCATGTCAGTGAACTGAGAAGCTTAAACAAGAATTCGTACGATAAGCAGGCTGCACACCGTCCTCCGCTCTGCGACCTGTTATAAAAAGTACTAAAACAGCTAAAGTAACTTACGCTAGGATTAATCGTTTGGTGTTTTAAACGCTATAAAGCAACTGGTAGATTAACTAGGTAGATGTTAATTCTATGTAGATGGTAATTAAAGGTTTTAGGATATATTTACATGTCTTATAACATTTAAACCAAAATTCCAGGTTTACTTATAAGAAAAAAGCCCAGTGAGTAGATTATTATAATTTTTCAAATAAAAACAAAGTTAATACAATTCTCCTTCAGTCCTAAATATCTAAAACAGATTTTAAAACAATTAAATATACACTTTATGCAAAAATGTTGTAATCTCGTACGGTGTAATGCGGTAATAACGTCTTAACACAGACTTGGAATGGTGTACTCAATCACCGACAATAATAAGTAATGCACAAATGTAAAATGAACCTTATTTTATAAAACCTTCCTTATAAATTTTAATTGCCAACCTTAGCAGGGGCTCTTATTGTTTGGGGGGGCAGAGAGGGCACTTGTCCCGTTTGTAGAAGCCTTAGGGGCACAAATTACAATAAATGATCCGTTCGTTATAATCATTTTGTAATTTTCGAAATCTTATTTTGTCAAAATAAAGTAGAGGGTGCCTCCTCTACTTTATTTTGACAAAATAAGATTTCAAAAATGTTATAAGACATGTAATATATCCTAAAACAATTAAATTACCATCTAAATAGAATTAAAATCTACCTAGTTAATCTACCAGTTGCTCTATAGCGTTTAAAACACCAAACGATTAATTCTAGCGTAAGTTACTTTAGCTGTTTTATTACTTTTTAGAACAGGTCGCAGAGAGGAGGACGGTGTGCAGCCTGCTTATAGTACGAATTCTTGTTTAAGCTTGTTTAAAATTCTCCCAGAACGAAAACTTACTCTTAGAAAACTCACTTCCAGAAAGCTCCCTCCTTCCGTAACCCTCCCCCCTCCCCTGGTGAATTCCCACCCCGAAAGTTACCCCTCTCGTTGACTTATTATAGCAGAGTAAGATAAAGCTAAATATTAGGGCTTTGAAGGTGATGTCAACCTCGAAAGCAAACTTCTTAGATATTTCGAAGTTTTTGAACAAAATAGATATCTCAAAATTTGATTCGATATCATAGGTGTTAGACGAGGGCCGGAGAGCTTTTGGCCTTTAAAAAGGACACAAGAACTTTTCATTTTTCAATCGAATGATCTCTTTTCTAAGTTTATAAAACAGCCCCTTCCATTTGAAGGATGGGGTAGTAGGGCTCATGATGAATAAGGAAGTTGCTAAGTCTTGTTTAGGCGCGGAAGGCATTAAAACTAGAATATTAATTGCTCATTTTATGACTAGAAAGTTCAGGATATCAGTTAAAGTAGTAAGTGCCCCTGTAGAACCGACTGACGGAGATACTAGTGACTCAGATAAATTTTACTACTCATCTCAGTGACTCAGATGAATAGTCACAGGAGAAAATAGACAGGGTCCCAGGTAGAAATATGATGTTTTTATTAGAAGATTTTAACACCCAGGTCGGTAGAAATAGGGATGGATGGTATCTTAGCCTAGGTAAATTTGGTGTAGGAAAAGAAAACAGTAAAACAAATTTTGCAATTTTGTAGTTATAACATTCTAGTTATAACCAATACGGTGTTTGGTCATAAAATGGCTCATAAGTTAACGTGGTGTTAATGTGATGGTAAGACAGCAAACCTTGTTGATTATGTTATAGTAAACCGAAGACTGGCAGGATCAATACAAGATACTAGGGTATATAGGAGTGCTGTTATTGATGTTAAAAGTAAAGATCACCATCTAATAGTGTCTAGGGTTAATTTAAAGCTGAAATTTCGGAAGGGTAACTACCTCCCAGGAAGTTATGATGCTGGTAGACTCGAGGATGAGAATATAAGAGAAACTTTCCAGGAACAGTTGAATACTAAACTTAAGAGTTTAAAATTTGATAATGTGGAAGACGGTTGGAATAATTTTATAAAAATAATTCGTGAAGTTGCTGAAGGTGTCTTAGGGAAGAGAGCTAGGACTCCAGCTAAGAATATTAGTGAAAAAGCTTTCGGTTTAATAGAAAGGAGAAGGGATTTGTACAAGAATTATCTAAGTGATAGATCATATGAAAACAAAAGGAATGAAATGAAAGTGGAAAAAGCATTAAAATATGAACTAAGGAGGTGTGAAGTGGAGGCCATGGATAAAATTGCGAAGGATCTGGAAGATGCAGCTAGACGGCATAATATTAAAATATTGTACTGGCATTATAATAAATTGAGAGGGAGTAATCAATCCGGACTTGGCCCCGTTAAAGATAATAATGGGGCCACAATTAGCGATAAGGAAAGAATTAAGGAAAGATTGGAAGAACATTTTAACAATTTGCTAAACCGGTATAGAGCTGAAAGAAGAGATATAGAGGAAAATGAAAAAGTTTGTGATACCTTGGATGTGAAGCAAGATTTGTTTTGTGAGGAGGAATTAGCGACAGTACTAAAAGGATTAAAAAATAATAAGTAACTTATTAGAAATAAGTTACTGAAGATTTTGAATATGATTTTTGAAAAAGGAAAAATACCTAACGATTTTAGGAAAACCTTAATTAAGCCACTTTATAAGAAAGGTGATAAAAGTGAGTGTGGTAATCTGGTCTCTGTAAGTAGCAAATTATTTAGTAATATTATACTTTTTAGATTGAGAGATGTCGTAGACAAAGCTTTAAGAGAAGAACAGTGCGGTTTTAGAAAAGGTAGAGGATGTGTCGACCAAATTTTGACTCTAAGGTTAATAATTGAGAAGTGACTGAGTTGTCAAACACCTTTGGTCCTCAGTTTTATAGATTATGAGCAAGCGTTCGATTCTGTTGATAGAAGAGCTTTAGTAAAGGTTTTATCCCTGTATGGTATACCAGACAAATACATTTGTAAGGTTGCCCCTACTTAACAGGGCTAATAAATTGGGTAGCGTGACATAAACTGAGGCGTTGGGTAAGAATCGGTACTCAGAATTTAGTGACAGCTGATTTTATTTATAAAATAAGATAAGATGAAAAATATTCTAATTCTATCTATGTTGGCTATTTCCAAACCTCTTCTAAGGTCAAAAGATCTACCTGTTCACATCCACCGATGTATACCGAAAAGAAAAAGATTAAGTTAATCCTAAGCTAACAAATGTTTCAACCTAAAAGGGTTGCACTTGAACAGCTCTAGTCAAGGCTTGAGTTCTGGGTTATAAAATCCTTTAGTTCAAGCTATTTTTGAGCTAAGCTAAGAATAACCATACTTGCTTTTAATTCCAATTTTCATTAACCTAAACCAAGAGATTCTTTTATTATTTCTTGATAGGATTGCGTATTCCTTTGACCTTTATTAAGCTTTAATTTTTGCAGGGAAGCTTAATTGAAAATATCTGGACATAAAGGTTTAGAAATTCTTTAGCTGGTAATATTGTTCCCATTTTTTCCCTGACCTTTCTTATATAAATATTAAGGTTACTTTTTTATAAACAAGCAGTATGGGTTAACTAAATTAAAGAGTAATAAAAAGGGAACGGTGTTCTTCTTCGTATAAACGTCTGAGGGTTGCACAAAAGGAGGGGGGTGTTAATTTATGTTATGGTACGGTACTTCCAATTTTGGATATAATGTATTTATAAAGTCAAGCTAAGCCTCAAGGGACTCTAGGCTGAAAAAGGGAGAGCCCAAATGGCTACTAGCTTTCTTTTCTTCTTGGTTGAGGTTTCCTTCCTTCTTTAAACTCTCAGTTATTCAAAGCTTAAATTTCTGGGACGAAATTTACTTTGGCTTATTCTAACCTTAAAAAAATGCTGTTTTGTCCAGATGGTTCAAGCCTTGTTTAGGTGAAAATACGAAATGAAACTATAAGTCCTAAGATCATCAATTTCTCTTATATACGTATTAAAATTATCTCCAAGTGACAGAAAGCCTTTTTGAGGTTTTCTTTCTTATTTTAACCTTTATCTTCAAACTTTTATCCCCAAGGAGAATTTCAGACCGACAGTGGTAGCTTATCGTTATTACAAAGTAAACACTTACTCTTCGTTCGATTTCCAAAAAAAGACTACCCTGTTTTCGTTCCTCAATCTCTATTTTAAGTTCTATCTATGTTGTTCTTCTTTCTTGTCATTGGTCAGAGACCAGTTTTATGTCATCCTAATGATACTTCTTTGTTCAAAGATTGGTTTCCACTTTTTCTATTAAAAGACCCTGTTTTTTGGTTATGTGATTCAAATCACGTACTATACTTGTCGTTGACCCCTTGAGTTTGAAACGGCAGTCCGCTAGTTGTATTTTCATTTCATTGGTCCTTGTTGACAAGGGTACAATTGTTCAAAATCCTTACACAAAGAAATTTAATACTTCGTTACTGCAAAAGTCATACTTTGCTATCTTTACAATTTATTCAGGTTATCATGGCTTTCCCACATTTTTACAACCTCCCACACTTAAAATTCTTAGTACAGTTATTTTTTCTTAATGAAACTATAACTTGCTAAGAATCAATTTAGTTCAATCTCGTCCTGTTCTACATTTGCGTGGAATCCTTGAGACTTTTGTTTTCGATAGTCTAACCATAGTTTTTTCAATGTTTTAAATATAATTCCAATAGAGACTAGTCCTAATAAAAATAGAAATAGATTAAGGGTATTGAAAAAAAATGTCCCATAGCTAGCCGTTTTCCTTCCTTTTCCTTCCTTTTAGGAAATGTGCATTTTTCTTAGCTCAGCTATGCTAATCTGCGTCTTTGTGTTGTTCTGGAAATATATAGAGATTAAATCTTCAAATTCTTCGCTCCCTTCGTTTTTTATACCGGCTATGGAGAGGTTTCCTTCTAGGCTAATTATCGATATATTTAAAGGTGCCATTTCCTTTGTAATTTGCCCCCTATACATACCGTTTATCTTTAACATTTCTGCAGTTAGAGAACATTCTTCTGGCAATTTCACTATTGAGCTGCCTTTTATATATGTGAATTTACTGTTTTTCTCTGTTTTACATTCGAAATGTATTCTTATTTCTTCTTTGAAAGGAGATGTGATTATATATTTTTCCCTTCCAATTCTTTGGATTAAGATTTTATTTTCCTTTATAATTTTGGTTTGGCACTCTATATTAATTAATGCATTATTTTCCATATAGTTTGCTAAACTGCAGGAGTTCATTTGTGTGCTTCTAATAATAAATTGGTGGTTGCACAATACTGGTATACTCTGTAAATTACATCTTCTTTCTATATTGTCATCTTCTAAAAAATATCTCGTTTGATCTTTACTTAACCCGAAAAATTTGAACTCATTTTCTATTTGAAAGAAATACGAAGAAGTACTTACTCTTCTTTGAACAAAGAAGTATCATTAGGATGACATCAAACTGGTCTCTGACCAATGACAGGAAAGAAGAAAAAAATAGATAGAACTTAAAATAGAGATTGAGGAACGAAAACAGGGTAGTCTTTTTTTGGAAATCGAACGAAGAGTAAGTTTTTACTTTGTAATAACGATAAGCTACCACTGTCGGTCTGAAATTCTCCTTGGGGATAAAAGTTTGAAGATAAAGGTTAAAATAAGAAAGAAAACCTCAAAAAGGCTTTCTGTCACTTGGAGATTATTTTTAATACGTATATAAGAGAAATTGATGATCTTAGGACTTATAGTTTCATTTCGTATTTTCACCTAAACAAGGCTTGAACCATCTGGACAAAACAGCATTTTTTAAGGTTAGAATAAGCCAAAGTAAATTTCTTCCCAGAAATTTAAGCTTTGAATAACTGAGAGTTTAAAGAAGGAAGGAAACCTCAACCAAGAAGAAAAGAAAGCTAGTAGCCATTTGGGCTCTCCCTTTTTCAGCCTAGAGTCCCTTGAGGTTTAGCTTGACTTTATAAAGACCTTATATCCAAAATTAATCAGCTATTAAGTCAGCAATGACATGATCAAACTAGTCAAATAAAACACAAACATTAGAAATATTGCTTTGTGCCTTTTTGCCATTTTCTTAGTTTAAAATGATTGGCGATTTTCCACATTTTGATAGGAAATCCATCCCAGAAGCAACCTTTTCTTTATGGATACAATCCTGTGCCCAGAAAAGGTGTTCGTAGTCCCTAGAAGAGTCTGGACTCAGTGGGCATAGAAAAAAGTGGCGTCCAGCTTATTCCCTCCCCGTAAACTTTCTCCTGAAAAACTCCCCCAGAATCCCTCCCCCAACGGAAAATTCCCTAGGAAAATTATCCCTCGTGAAATACACCCTTCCCCCAACAATTATTCCTGAAACATTTTCCCCAAATGTAAAATTGAGCAGCCAAAGGAAAATTGTGACAAATAGAAAGAACACATAAAAGTATACAAATGCACATCAGCTATTATGAAGGAGGGGAGGTGTGTCACTGTAAAGGTGGGGAGGGTGCCATATGCCTAAAAGAGCGCATTTCAATACTTAAATTGTCTCAGTCTCAATGAGCCTTCAGATAAATATTGAAAAGGATATGCGGAGGGAAGTTGGATAGGAATTGGTCTCTCATTTCCCTTCACTTAGACTAAGCTTGAACTAGGGTGCTGCGGAGTAATACCTCCCTTCTTATTGCAGATTAAATAAAAAAAACAAGTTTTTTTAACTGAAAGTAAGGAGCGACATTAAAACTTTAAACGAACATAAATTATTCCGTATATGAAAGGGGCTGTCCCCACCTCAACGCCTCGCTCTTTACGCTAAAGTTTTTTTGTGTTTAAAAAGAATAGAGTTGTGAGAAAGTCAAACTTTAGCCTAAATAGTGAGGCGTTGAGGAGGAGATAGCCCTTTTCATATACGGACTAATTTATGTTCGTTTTAAGTTTTAATGTCGCTCCTTACTTTCAGTTAAAAAAACTTGTTTTTTTTTATTTAATTTTTGAACGTTTTTTGAATAAATGCAGGTTTTGATCTATGCTCACAGTACATGAATAATTAAAACAAAATTTTCATATTAATTTACTTTTATTTGGTTAAATGGCTTTCTCGAAACTTGTTTCATTTTATTTACGAACGTTTTTATTAGTAATAAATCTACGTAACTTACGAATTAACTTACGTAACGAACTTCTATATTCATATATTTTTAATACGTATATTAGGGGGTTCGCCCCCAATTCAATACCTTGCTCTTTAAGCGAAATTTCGAATTTTGTTCCAATTCTTTAAAAATGACCGCTTAATCACAAAGGCCGTTAATTAGAATACATAGCTCTTATGAAAGTACTAAAAATCTGTGGCTTAAAGAGTGAGATATTGACTAGGGGGTGAACCCAATCATATATGTAATATTGTCTGTTAGTTTAAAGTTTTGATGTTTCTGCTGTTGCAGTTGAAAAACTTGTTTTTTTATATTTAATTTCTGATCTTTTTTTCATAATGCTGGGAAGTCCGGCGTCCCCTTCATAGCAATGTCCCTTCCCCCATGAAAAATTCCTTCATGGAAACATCCTCCTACATAAATCCCGACCCCAGGCACGTACGCAGGAATTTGTTTCGGGGGGGGCCAATTTGTTTCGGGGGGGGGGCAAAAACTTCAAAACCATTATTCTGTGAGAAAAATCAGAAAAGTGTGGGAAAATGAAAAAAATCGTCAGATTTCGGGGGGCCCGGGCCCGGAGACCCCCCCTGCGTACGTTCCTGCCCGACCCCTCACCCCCCCCCCCCCACTACCAGGAAAAATATCCCCTGAAAACGTCTGTACTGTATACTTCCCAATAACCAATACTATATGTTAACATTGGGTAAAGTTCATAACTTTCAGCCCTCCTCCTGGGAACTTCGGGGGATCAAGTCACCCTAAAAGACACACTTATAATATTTTCCAACATGCTGAACAAAATGGTTATATCAAAATTTTGATCAGGTGACTTTGGGAAAAAAATGAGTGTGGGAGGGGGCCTAGTTGCCCTCCATTTTTTTGTCACTTAAAAAGGGCACTAGAACTTTTAATTTTCGCTCCAATAAGCCCTCCCGCGATATTTTAGGACAACTGGGTCGGTACGATCACCCCTGGGAAAAAAAATAATAAAAATAAACACGCAACCGTGATCTTTCTTCTGGCAAAAAAATGCAAAATTCCACATTTTTGTAGATAGGAGCTTGAAACCTCTAGAGTAGGGTTTTCTGATACGCGGAATATAATTGTGTGATGTTCATTAAGGTTCTATAACTTTTAGGGGGTCTTTCCCCCTTTTTTCGAAAATCAGCCAAATTTTCTCAGGCGCGTGACTTTTGATGGGTAGGATTAAACTTGATGAAACTTATATATTTTTGAAATAAGCATTAAAATCTAATTCTTTTTATGTATCTATTTGTATCAAAATACCGTTTTCTAGAGTTTCGGTTACCATTGAGCCGAGTCCCAATAACCAATACTATATGTTAATTATTTGAAAAAAACTACGTTTTCTAAAGAGTTAAAGAGGCTGAGTTACAGGTCGAACCTAAAACGTACAGGGATTAGAGGCACAGTTGGCTGCCGCCCCTCAAACTTCCCGCTTTCGCAGCCTTTAAATATAAAAAATTTCTTTAAACTGAAAGTAAGGAGCGACATTAAAACTTAAAAAGAACAGAAATTATTCCGTATATGAAAGAGGCTGTGCCCTCCTCAACGCCTCGCTCTTTACGCTAAAGTTTTTATTGTTTAAAAAAAGAGTTGTGAGAAAGTCAAACTTTAGCGTAAAGAGCGAGGCGTTGAGGAGGGCACAGCCTCTTTCATATACGGAATAATTTCTGTTCTTTTTAAGTTTTAATGTCGCTCCTTACTTTCAGTTTAAAGAAATTTTTTTTTATATTTAAAGGCTGCGAAAGCGGGGGTTTGGGGGCGGCAGCCCCCCAACTGTGCCTCCTAATCCCTGTACGTTTTAAGGTTCGACCTTGTAACTCAGCCTCTTTAACTCTTTAGAAAACGTAGTTTTTTTCAAATAATTTCTGCACGTTTTTGTACAGTTTATTACTTATTATTGCTTGACTAACTGTTAGCTGATCGTGTCAGGAGTTAAAGAGGGGGCTGCCGCCCCCCAAACCCCCCGCTCTTGAACATTCTTATGTTAAGGCTTTTAATTCCTGAATACTCAAATCACGTCGTACAGGGTGCCTCCTAATCCCTGTACGTTTTAAGGTTCGAACTTGTGACTCAGCCTCTTTAACAGCCCCCCAACTGTGCCTCCTAATCCCTGTACGTTTTAAGGGTCGACCTTGTAACTCAGCCTCTTTAACTCTTTAGAAAACGTAATTTTTTTCAAATAATTTAAAAAAGAAACTGAGTTTCTTTTCAAAGTATATAAAAAAGTTGCTCTGATGGTGAATCGAACCCGAGTTTTCCGTTTGAAAGCCTGAAGTCTCAGCCGCTGGACTATACAAACACAATAGTAATTGTTGTTTAGCAAATAGAAGGTATTTTCGACGCAAGCAAATTCCCAAAAATCTTGATATGTGGTTTTTGGAAAACAGGGAAGGAGTGATCAGATTGAGCTGAAATTTCGACGATAAGCTCCCAGGCCCCAGGAAAGCTTATCCTCTAAATTTCAGCCCGATCAGACAACGTTAAAGGGGGGTTGTGGAGGGAAAAATTAACATGGGCTAATATAGGAAAACGAGGTTTTTCGTAAATGTAAATTCGGGGGGTAATTTTTTCGGTCTGAAAATATCAAAAGGCCCTAACAGGTCGAATTCTGCTTTGAATGAGTCCTCATTCAACCAGATCCGTTGCCAACTGTGTCCTGTAGGCGTGGCTAAGAAAAAAAAAAGAGATGATGATGAATTTAAGTGGCTATATTTGGTTTTTTGAAAACAGGGAAGGAGTGATCGGATTGAGCTGAAATTTCGAGGTTAAGCTCCCGGGCACCTAGGAAAGCCTAACCTCTAAATTTTAGCCCAGTCGGACAACGTTAACGGGGGGCTGTGGTGGGAGGGTCCAAACTTCCGGCCCAGTTTACCCCATGAAGATAAAGTCGGAGGAGGATGAAATTTTGCAAGTTTCTTAGTTTGAGCTTGGGCTACAAAATGCAATTACCGCCGTCTCTCTGCGACCTCTAGGACCTGAAATCGCTTAACATTGTGGTGGGTCGCCTCTTTATAGAGGCACAAGTGTGCCTCCTTGACATTGGGTAAAGTTCATAACTTTCAGCCCTCCTCCTGGGAGTTTCGAGGGATTAAGTCATCCTAAAAGACATAGTTATAATATTTTCGACCATGCTGAACAAAATGGCTATCTCAACATTTTGATCGGGTGACTTTGGGAAAATAATGAGCGTGGGAGGGGGCCTAGTTGCCCTCCATTGTTTTTGGTTACTTAAAAAGGGCACTATAACTTTATTTTTCGTTCCAATGAGCCCTCCCACGATATTCTAGGACCACTGGATCGATACGATCACCCCTGGGGAAAAAAAACAAATGAACACGCATCAGTGATCTTTCTTCTGGCAAAAAATGGAAAATTCCACATTTTTGCAGATAGGAGCCTGAAACCTCTACAGTAGGGTTTTCTGATACGCTGAATATAATTGTGTGATTTTCATTAAGGTTCTATAACTTTTAGGGGGTCTTTCCCCCTTTTTTCGAAAATCAGCCAAATTTTCTCAGGCGCGTGACTTTTGATGGGTAGGATTAAACTTGATGAAACTTATATATTTTTGAAATAAGCATTAAAATCTAATTCTTTTTATGTATCTATTTGTATCAAAATACCGTTTTCTAGAGTTTCGGTTACCCTTGAGCCGAGTCCCAATAACCAATACTATATGTTAACATTGGGTAAAGTTCATAACTTTCAGCCCTCCTCCTGGGAGTTTCGAGGGATTAAGTCATCCTAAAAGACATAGTTATAATATTTTCGACCATGCTGAACAAAATGGCTATCTCAACATTTTGATCGGGTGACTTTGGGAAAATAATGAGCGTGGGAGGGGGCCTAGTTGCCCTCCATTGTTTTTTGTTATTTGTAAATGGCATTATCAATTTTAATTTAAGGTCGAAGAGACCCTTTTGTAATATTTTAGGACCACTTGGTCGATGCGATCCCCGATGGGGAAAAAAAACAAATAAACAAGCTCCCATGATCTCGCTTCTAGCAAAAAATGGAAGGTTCCAAATCTTTGCATATAGGAGCTTGAAAACTCTACATTAGGGTTCTCTGATACGCTGAATATGATGGTGTGATTTTCATTAATGTTCTATAACTTTTAGGGGGTCTTTCTCACTTTTTTCGAAAATCAGCCAAATTTTCTCAGGCGCTTAACTTTTGATTGGTAAGATTAATCTTGATGCAACTTATATATTTGAAATCAGAATTAAAATTTGATTCTTTTGATGTATCTATTGGTATCAAAATTTTTTAGAGTTTCGGTTACCATTGAGCCGGGTCGCTCCTTACTTACAGTTCGTTACCATGAACTGTTTGATAAATTTTTCTGCCATTTATTTTAAAACTTCATTTAAGTAAACTTCATACTCCATAAAAGTATATACAGTGGTGTGTAAGTGCGCGTCAGCTATTATGAAGGAGGAGTGGTGGATCACTTTGTAGGCGGGAGGGGGAGATATGCCTCAAAGAGTTCATTTTAATGTAAAAAGATACCGACATTCATTTAGCCTTCAAATAAATATATAATTAGATGTAGGAAGGGGGAGGGGTAGAAGTTAATATATAATTCTTCTTGATTTCCGGGAATATTGCTGGTCTATGCCTTTACTGCGAAAATAAAGAGTAACATAAAACCCTAAAACGAGCAGAATCTGAACCATAGGGGGCCAATCCCTTCCCCCCCTCCCCCTAGGGGTCGGAGAAAATTTAGAGGATGTTCATTCGGTTTGAAATAGTGCGTTCTAGTGCAGTTTTTAAGAGTAAAATATAATTGGAGAGCAACCAGTCTCTGTCCTAAAACCTCTTGTAACATTGCTCTTCTGATATAATCTGCTCAATATTCCGATGTACCCATTTTTCAGAATAGTTAAAAAAATCAAATAATGGGCATCCAAGGATGGCATAGCCCCCAGAGCCATTGGGATACGGGGTGCAAACTGTGTGAACTGTCAGTTCTTCAGAAATAGATTGCATAGTCGAAAAATGGGAGTTGGGCATATTTGATCTTGGGAGACCAATAGTAAAAAAGTTTCAGGGGTTATTTTCTTGGTAAAAAATATCATAAACATTTTGCTGTGGGAAAATTTTGGGCCCCAAAATGTGTAACAAAACTTTTTTCCTGATCAATTTGAAAATTAGAACCACAAGTTCTTGGGCCAAGAGGCCCAAGAACTATATACAAAAAAATATCCAAATTATTCGAATTATTCAAACTTTGGGCTAAGGGGGCCCAAATACTACTACTACTAATACTACTACTAACAACTCACTGCAGCACCAAGCCTCTTGACGCCAACACTGCTACGCACGCTCCTCCTCCATCCCAATCTATTAAAGCCTACCTTTTTACACCCTCTCACGAAGTTCCCATTTCCTTTAAATCTTTTTTATGACGTCGCCCCACCCCAGACGAGGACGACCTGCTTTCCGTTTAGCCCTAGACGGTTGACAGAAAATAACAATCTTCGGCAATCTGTCATCCTTCATCCGTAAAATGTGCCTTAGCCACCTCAAACTTTCTTTCATTATAGCCCTAGAGAGTGGTATTGAACCACACTTTTCTTACAGCCTATTATTTGAAATACGGTCAGTCAACCGGGCCTACCCAGACCCATCCTTAAGCAATTTCTCTGGAAAACATCAAGCAAATCTTCATCCGCTTTTCGAAGCGCCAATGCTTCAGAGCCATATTTGACTACTGTCATCACTGTAGCTTCTAATATTCTAATCTTGGTTTGCAGAATTCTCTTCGTATTCTTCCAAACTTTTTTTTAACTGTGAAAAAACACCTTGAGCCTTGGCCATTCTACCTTTAACATCTTCACTGCGCCCACCATCTCTACTAATAATGCTACCAAGGTAAGTGAAGCTGTCCACCTGATCAATCTTTTTATTACCCAACGTCACCTTTCCATCTTCACTTATACATAGCCTCAGTGACTTAGTCTTCTTAACATTAATTTTCAAACCTATTCTAGTACCCTGAACTCGCAAAACCTCTAAAAGTTCATTCAGTTTGCTCAGATTTTCCTCTAGGATGCTTAAATTATCGGCATAATCTAAGTCCAGGAGATTTTTTCCTTCCTATTTGATTCCGTTGTCTCCCACTGTCTTTCCTGTGCTCCGTAAGAAAAAGTCCATCAAAATAATCCATACAAAGGGGGATAGAACACAACCCTGCTTAACTCCTGATTTAATACAAAACCAGCTGCTAACCTCATTTCCTACCTTAACCGCAGCAGTGTTATTCTCGTACATAGCACTAATCATTTTAATGTGTAAAAATGTGGGAAAGCCATCATAACCTGAATAAATTATAAAGATAGCAAAGTATGACTTTTGCAGTAACAAAGTATTAAATTTCTTTGTGTAAGGATTTTGAACAATTGTACCCTTGTCAACAAGGACCATAAAATGCAAAAACAAATAGCGGACTGCCGTTTCAAACTCAAGGGGTCAACGACAAGTATATTACGCGATTTGAACCACATGACCAAAAAACAGGGTTTTTTAATAGAGAAAGTGGTGGGCCCCCTTAGCCCAAAGTTTGAATAATTCGAATAATTTGGATAATTTTTTGTATATAGTTCTTGGGCCTCTTGGCCCAAGAACTTGTGGTTCTAATTTTCAAATTGATCAGGAAAAAAGTTTTGTTACACATTTTGGGGCCCAAAATTTTCCCACAGCAAAATGTTTATGATATTTTTTACCAAGAAAATAACCCCTGAAACTTTTTTACTATTGGTCTCCCAAGATCAAATATGCCCAACTCCCATTTTTCGACTATGCAATCTATTTCTGAAGAACTGACAGTTCACACAGTTTGCACCCCGTATCCCAATGGCTCTGGGGGCTATGCCATCCTTGGATGCCCATTATTTGATTTTTTTTAACTATTCTGAAAAATGGGTACATCGGAATATTGAGCAGATTATATCAGAAGAGCAATGTTACAAGAGGTTTTAGGACAGAGACTGGTTGCTCTCCAATTATATTTTACTCTTAAAAACTGCACTAGAACGCACTATTTCAAACCGAATGAACAACCTCTAAATTTTCTACGACCACTCGGGGGAGGGGGGGATGGGATTGGCCCCCTATGGTTCAGATTCTGCTCGTTTTAGGGTTTTATGTTACTCTTTATTTTCGCAGTAAAGGCATAGACCAGCAATATTCCCGGAAATCAAGAAGAATTATATATTAACTTCTACCCCTCCCCCTTCCTACATCTAATTATATATTTATTTGAAGGCTAAATGAATGTCGGTATCTTTTTACATTAAAATGAACTCTTTGAGGCATATCTCCCCCTCCCGCCTACAAAGTGATCCACCACTCCTCCTTCATAATAGCTGACGCGCACTTACACACCACTGTATATACTTTTATGGAGTATGAAGTTTACTTAAATGAAGTTTTAAAATAAATGGCAGAAAAATTTATCAAACAGTTCGTGGTAACGAACTGTCAGTAAGGAGCGACCCGGCTCAATGGTAACCGAAACTCTAAAAAACGGAATTCTGATACCAATAGATACATCAAAAGAATCAAATTTTAATTCTGATTTCAAATATATAAGTTGCATCAAGATTAATCTTACCAATCAAAAGTTACGCGCCTGAGAAAATTTGGCTGATTTTCGAAAAAAGTGATAAAGACCCCCTAAAAGTTATAGAACCTTAATGGAAATTACATTATTAGAGTCAGCGTTTCAGAAAACATTACTTTAAAGTTTTTAGACTCCTATCGGAAAATATGTGGAACTTTCCATTTTTTGCCAGAAGAAAGATCACGAATACGTGTTTATTTGTTTTTTTTCCCCAGGGATGATCGCATCGATCCAGTGGTCCTAGAATATTGTGGGAGGGCTCATTGGAATGGAAATTAAAAGTTCTAGTGCCCTTTTTAAGTAACCAAAAACAATGGAGGGCAACTAGACCCCCTCCCACGCTCATTATTTTCCCAAAGTCACCCGATCAAAATGTTGAGATAGCCATTTTGTTCAGCATGGTCGAAAATATTATAACTATGTCTTTTAGGATGACTTAATCCCTCGAAACTCCCAGGAGGAGGGCTGAAAGTTATGAACTTTACCCAATTTTAACATATAGTATTGGTTATTGGGACTCGGCTCAATGGTAACCGAAACTCTAGAAAACGGTATTTTGATACAAATAGATACATAAAAAGAATTAGATTTTAATGCTTATTTCAAAAATATATAAGTTTCATCAAGTTTAATCCTACCCATCAAAAGTCACGCGCCTGAGAAAATTTGGCTGATTTTCGAAAAAAGGGGGAAAGACCCCCTAAAAGTTATAGAACCTTAATGAAAATCACACAATTATATTCCGCGTATCAGAGAACCCTACTCTAGAAGTTTCAAGCTCCTAATCTATAAAAATGTGGAATTTTGCATTTTTTTGCCAGAAGAAAGAACACGGTTGCGTGTTTATTTTTATTATTTTTTTTCTCCAGGGGTGATCGTACCGACCCAGTGGTCCTAGAATATCGCGGGAGGGCTCATTGGAACGGAAATTAAAAGTTCTAGTGCCCTTTTTAAGTGACAAAAAAATGGAGGGCAACTAGGCCCCCTCCCACACTCATTGTTTTCCCAAAGTCACCCGATCAAAATTTTGAGATAGCCATTTTGTTCAGCATGGTCGAAAATATTATAACTATGTCTTTTAGGATGACTTGATCCCCCGAAGTTCCCAGGAGGAGGGCTGAAAGTTATGAACTTTACCCAATGTTAACATATAGTATTGGTTATTGGGAAGTATACAGTACAGACGTTTTCAGGGGATATTTTTCCTGGTAGTGGGGGGGGGGTGAGGGGTCGGGCAGGAACGTACGCAGGGGGGTCTCCGGGCCCGGGCCCCCGAAATCTGACGATTTTTTTCATTTTCCCATAATTTTCTGATTTTTCTCACAGAATAATGGGTTTGAAGGATTTGCCCCCCCCGAAACAAATTGGCCCCCCCCCGAAACAAATTCCTGCGTAAGTGCCTGGGGTCGGGGTTTATGTAGGAGGATCTTTCCATGAAGGAAGTTTTCATGGGGGAAGGGACATTGCTATGAAGGGGACGCCGGACTTCCCAGCAATATTTAAAAAAAGATCAGAAATTAAATATAAAAAAACAAGTTTTTCAACTGCAACAGCAGAAACATCAAAACTTTAAACTAACAGACAATATTACATATATGATTGGGTTCACCCCCTAGTCAATATCTCACTCTTTAAGCCACAGATTTTTAGTACTTTCATAAGAGCTATTTATTCTAATTAACGGCCTTTGTGATTAAGCGGTAATTTTTAAAGAATTGGAACAAAATTCGAAATTTCGCTTAAAGAGCAAGGTATTGACTAGGGGGCGAACCCCCCTAATATACGTAATAAAAATATATGAATATAGAAGTTCGTTACGTAAGTTAATTCGTAAGTTACGTAGATTTATTACTAATAAAAACGTTCGTAAATAAAATGAAACAAGTTTCGAGAAAGCCATTTAACCAAATAAAAGTAAATTAATATGAAAATTTTGTTTTAATTATTCATGTCCTGTGAGCATAGATCAAAACCTGCATTTATTCAAAAACGTTCAAAAATTCAATTAAAAAAAACAAGTTTTTTTAACTGAAAGTAAGGAGCGACATTAAAACTTAAAACGAACAGAAATTATTCCGTATATGAAAAGGGCTGTCCCCTCCTCAACGCCTTGCTCTTTACGCTAAAGTTTGACTTTCTCACAACTCTATTTTTTTTAAACATTAAAAAACTTTAGCGTAAAGTGCGAGGCGTTGAGGTGGGGACAGCCCCTTTCATATACGGAATAATTTATGTTCGTTTAAAGTTTTAATGTCGCTCCTTACTTTCAGTTAAAAAAACTTGTTTTTTTTATTTAATCTGCAATAAGAAGGGAGGTATTACTCCGCAGCACCCTAGTTCAAGCTTAGTCTAAGTGAAGGGAAATGAGAGACCAATTCCTATCCAACTTCCCTCCGCATATCCTTTTCAATATTTATCTGAAGGCTCATTGAGACTGAGACAATTTAAGTATTGAAATGCGCTCTTTTAGGCATATGGCACCCTCCCCACCTTTACAGTGACACACCTTCCCTCCTTCATAATAGCTGATGTGCATTTGTATACTTTTATGTGTTCTTTCTATTTGTCACAATTTTCCTTTGGCTGCTCAATTTTACATTTGGGGAAAATGTTTCAGGAATAATTGTTGGGGGAAGGGTGTATTTCACGAGGGATAATTTTCCTAGGGAATTTTCCGTTGGGGGAGGGATTCTGGGGGAGTTTTTCAGGAGAAAGTTTACGGGGAGGGAATAAGCTGGACGCCACTTTTTTCTATGCCCACTGAGTCCAGACTCTTCTAGGGACTACGAACACCTTTTCTGGGCACAGGATTGTATCCATAAAGAAAAGGTTGCTTCTGGGATGGATTTCCTATCAAAATGTGGAAAATCGCCAATCATTTTAAACTAAGAAAATGGCAAAAAGGCACAAAGCAATATTTCTAATGTTTGTGTTTTATTTGACTAGTTTGATCATGTCATTGCTGACTTAATAGCTGATTGGAAAATGTTTCCTAGGGCTTGATTGAATTGGAGAAAGTGTATTTTCGGCAGTTATTTTTCAGATCTTTCCTGGGTCTTACTGTAAAAAAAAAAAATAAAAATAAATATATTTCAGTATGTTCCTGAATATTGAAAATTCTACCCGTCCCAAATATACTTTTTTGTCAGACTTTTCATTGTAAAAAACTGTATTTGATGAAAATTAATACATACAAAAATTGACGCTTTATGTTGATAGTTTAACATTAATCATCAAAAGGCACGAACCCGAAAAATTTCCCCGATTTCTGGAAAAGGAGAGAAACGCCCAAAAGAAGTAAAAAATAGCACCAACAGAACTAATGAAAATAGCACCAATAGTTTCAGACTCCTTACTGTAGAACCTTACTGTAGAGGTTTCAAGCTCCTATCTATGAAAATACGGAGTTTTGCATTTTTTGCCAGAAAAAAGATCACGGATTGGAACCAATGGTCCTAGAATATTGAGAAGGGTCCATTCGAACGGAAATTAAAAGTTCTTGTGCCCATGTGAAGTGACTAAAAAGATCGTGCAAAGGGAAACTAGCATATTCTGCCCTTTTGAGGCACTAAACCACAATATTGTCCCAAAGAGGACCGAGAGCAAGTTGGTAATAGTACCCCTCCCGTTGCCCCTCCCCTTTCTTTGTAGCATAAAATATTACATTCACATGCCTATCAGCACAGAGGTGGAAAAGGTGAGTTGGGGCATCACGCGCCTCACCAGGAAATTTCTTGGGGAGGGGGAAAGGCAAGAGCTGACAGACGCTACCAGGGGCTAACTTTTTTGGAGATTTTAAATGACAATATTTCTCATTTTCCATTTATTTAAAATTTTACAATGTATTTAAATATGTATATATGTTACCATGAATTTCCGAAATCTGGTTAATGTCGACATTCACAGGTGAATGTCCGAAATTCCTGCTTGGATTCAATTAGCTGTGGGAGTCATCTTTTAGTCTTATGCAAGCTATGATGGTAAAATTTAAAATTAGGTTAGTTTGTGTTAGTTTTAGTTAGGTTATCTGGGTTGCAGCGGTAGCTAGCAACCTAGTAAGAGACGATCACGTCCAATGTTAAGATATATAAAAACCCATAAGATTAAAACAAAAAGTACACCATTAGAACCACCATGTCTGAAATCCCTGGATATGAATCTTTCTGTCAGTTGGCTTGAACAGCAAGGGAAATATTGGTTTAAAAATCAAGAAAATTTACTTTAACCCCGTTATTCTCCACAAACGGCATATTTTTTTCTTTCTCTTTTTTTTCTTTCTTTCTTTTCCACAGATAGCTTGGCAGTGGAACATCGTAGAGAGTTGTTCAATGGCTCATTTTAAAAGAAATTAATTGGGTTACAAATCTTTAGTAACTAAAATAAATTATTTCTAAAAGAGAATAAATTTTTTCACCAAAAAATGCATTTTTGATGTCTTTTCATACTGCAGGCTTTTCAAAGATATTTGATTTTTGTACATAAATCATAATAATCGTAACCAGCGGTAAGATTTGAACCCACGCCTCCGAAGAGACTGGTGGCTAACACCAACGCGTTTGACCACTCGGCCACGCTGCCTCTCATAACTATATATGTGAATCCGGGGTGCAGCAGTAGCTAGCAGCCTAGTAAGAGACGATCAGTTCAATGCTAAGAAATATAAAAACCCAGAACTCCTAAAAATAGAGTAAGATCAAAATAAAAGTCCATCATTAGAACCACCTTGTCTGAAACCTACTAGATAAATAATGAGTGTCGTCATAGTTTTATTAGGGCTATGACCTGAATAGAAAAACACGAAATTATGTTGTTGTTTCTGAAGACGTCATGAAATAATATCATTACGCCATGACGTCATGAAATATCATAAAGCCATGACGTCATAATTACTATATAGTCAGCGACAAAGATGTAAATGGTCTCATTCATGAATTATAATAAAGAACGACCTCTTGCCTATACTAAATTTTATACACCACTTAATTATAGTACAGGTTAGTAATTCCACAGATAACTTGGCACTGGTACATCATAGAGAGTTGTTTAATGGCTCATTTTAAAGTTATATAAAGGACCGACATAGTTCATCATAAATATTATTTGTCAATTATTACAATGAAATACGATCATTGGAATAACAAACCATTGGAAACATTGGACTTAGTTAGCTACTAGATTGTTTGATGTTCGTCTCTTACTATTTCAAAGAAGAAAAAGCCGTAGGATTTTTCCTGTTTATGACCAGGTTATATATATATCAGAGAAGTCTCTATATTTAATTTATTTTGGACAAAAAAAGCAAAAACTTATTTATAAAGTTACACATTCCTAAATCAGCTTCAAATTATGATTCTTCCTCAGTTGGCAGTTACATTTTATATTTGTTTTTAAATGGGTTACTACTAGCTGGAGTTTGTTTTTTTCTAGACATTTTTTAACGAAATATATTTGTTTTCTTATATAGTTTATTCTATAAAATAATAATTGAGCAGAAAAAGTTAATTGCTCCTAAATCGTATGGGATAATTTTCACACTTTTTTATTAAATCTTAGACACCATAGACTGAATGATATATTTGTATTAGCAGTTACCACGGTCCTCTGGAGATTGATTTGTCATTCTGATATGAAGGATTTGAGTTCAAAACACTGTGGTGGTAACGATTTGTTTATCTAAAAAGCGTAAAATTCTCCATAACATCATCTTCTATTTTACTATAAATGATATACTTTATATTGTCCCTGAACAATTTAATATCTTTTTGAATGAAATTAAAATGGGTAAAATTAATAAAAAAATTATCAAATTCAATTGAAACACCTAAAAAACAGAATAAATTTCTAGTTTATAGTAAAGATATAATAAAGAACGACCTCTTGCCTATATTAATTTATATGGAAGTTTTTATATTTGGCTAGGAGGTAGCTAAACTGAGTATTTTTTGAAATTTTCAATTTAAGATATATTGCTTTAAATTCTGACGGGGAATCCAACACCGGTCTTCCGCGTGACCGGCAGGGATACTTACCACTGTACTATCGAAGACTTATAAAACGTAAGTTACATATAAGTCATGATATTAAATTTCTTAATACATCTTTTTACATGTTAATCCGGGTTGCGGCGGGAGATAGCATCCTCCTAGTAAGAGACGATCAAGTCCAATGTTAAAAATGTAATAACCGATATCTCCTAAAAATAGAATCAGATCAAAACAAAAAGAACACCATTAGAATCACCTTGTCCGAAATAACTATCAGAAATGGGTTAAAACCCTGAAATAGCCGAACCCAATCTAACCTAACCTGTCATCATAAAACCTTGCACTAAATTCAAAAAGTTGACTGGCAACGCTGACTAAATCCAAGGAGAAGAAAATTTATTTCGGAAATTTACCGGTGAATGTCGGCATTTACGAATATCGAACATTCACGGTACCATAAACAATGTATTTAAACATAAGAGAACCCTAATGCAGAGGTCACGATGGCTTCAGTCGGGTAGAAGATCCAAAGTCACTCAGAATTTCCATCCATTCATCCATATGACCAGTACTACCCCTTTCGGTCCACCCAAAATTCTATAGTAAAATATTATTAAAGACTTTATTCGACAAAACTACTGTTCTTCGAAAATTTTGACTAAATGGTGAAATTGTGTCCAAAATTTTAATTACAATCCAATACTTTAATTCTTAATCATATAAAATGAGAAAGCAGGATGCAACCAATCAAGTTTAAATTAACCATATATAAAATTTAATAGCAAGAAATCGGGGTTCGTAGGGCCGGTAGCTTAGACTACGTCATATTTTGGTTAGGGCTGGGTATGATTTGAAAAACAATCGAATATCAAATTAAAAAACAAGTTTTCTTGTCAACTAAAAATAAGGAATAGTGTTAAAACTTAAAAGGAGCAGAAATTAATACGTGTATTAGGGGGGCTGCCCCTTCCTCAACCCTTGCTCTTTACAGTAAAGTTTGACTTTTTTCCCAGTTCTTCAAGAACGACTGCTGAAACACAAGGGCTGTTGATTTGGGATAAAAAACGTTTTTAAAGCACTAAAAAACTTTATCGTAGCTAGAGAGGAATTGAGGAGGGGGAAGTCCCCCTCATACACGGACAAATTTCTGTTCGTCTTTAGCTTTAATATAGCTCTTTACTTTCAGTTGGAAAAAATTGTTTTGTTATTTAAATTAATCAAGACTGGAACAATTTAGTAGAAAAAGATGCTCATGGGACTTTGAAATTTAAAGAGTAGAAAGAAAAGCCACGATCCAAGTATCCTAAGTCTAATTCCTTGAGCTTAGAGTATCTGCAAATGGCATGTACCAGGAAATAAGAATAACGGTACTTGTGTATTATTCAGTACACACTCGAGAACAAACCGGTTACATGGCCACAAAACTCATTTAGTTTGCAATGTATAGTGATAGAAGATAGCGTCTGACCATGGATGTTCGAACTAAAATTTGGGATTTACCAAAAAGACAATTAGATTTCTCCTAGATAAGGGGTTGTTGCCCAAAATAAAACACTGCGGCAATGGACACAAGATGACGTTATACGAGAAAGAACATTATTGGAAGTGTTAAACTAGGTCATGTTTGAAAGAGGTCAACCTAACTTCACTTCTTGAGTTTGTACTGAATAATAAACGAGTACCAAAATAATAGTATAGAATATTATGTACATCATGCGTTGCTGTGGAGGGAGTGTAAGAAAAAATGGCTTACCGAATATGGCGAAGGATAATAAGAAATTTCCCCTGAAATATTCAACTTTCATTTTGCGTATTGCTTCAGGAAATATCAGATTTTTTTGTAAATACTTTGATTTCAGAATCTGATAAAAATATCAACGTAAGATAAAACTGATTTGAGATAATAAAAACCCTGAAACTTTTTTACAATTGGACTCCCAAGATCAAATATGCCCAACTCCCATTTTTCGACTATGAAATCTATTTCTGAAGAACTGACAGTTCACAGAGTTTCCACCCCGTATCCCAGGGGCTCTGGGGGCTATGCCATCCTTGGATGCCCATTTATTGATTTTTTTTAACTATTCTGAAAAATGGGTACATCGAAATATTGAGCAGATTATATCAGAAGAGCAATGTTACAAGAGGTTTTAGGACAGAGACTGGTTGCTCTCCAATTATATTTTACTCTTAAAAACTGCACTAGAACGCACTATTTCCGACCGAATGAGCATCCTCCAAATTTTCTACGACCACTAGGGCGAAGGGGAGAGGTATTGGCCCCCTGTGGTTCAGAATAGATTCTGCTCGTTTTAGGGTTTTATGTTATTCTTTATTTTCGCAGTAAAGGCATAGACCAGCAATATTCCCAAAAATCAAGAAGAATTATATATTAACTTCTACCCCTCCCCCTTCCTACATCTAATTATATATTTATTTGAAGGCTAAATGAAAGTCGGTATCTTTTTACATTAAAATGAACTCTTTGAGGCATATCTCCCCCTCCCGCCTACAAAGTGATCCACCACTCCTCCTTCATAATAGCTGACGCGCACTTACACACCACTGTATATACTTTTATGGAGTATGAAGTTTACTTAAATGAAGTTTTAAAATAAATGGCAGAAAAATTTATCAAACAGTTCGTGGTAACGAACTGTAAGTAAGGAGCGACCCGGATCAATGGTAACCAAAACTCTAAAAAACGGAATTTTGATACCAATAGATGCATAGAAAGAATCGAATTTTAATGCTTATTTCAAATATATAGGTTTTATCAAGTTTAATCTTACGTATCAAAACTTACGAGCCTGCGAAAATTTGGCTGATTTTCGGAAAAAGGGGGAAAGATCCCCTAAAAGCCATGCAACCTTAATGAAAATCACACCATCATATTTAGCGTATCAGAGAACCCTACTGTAGAGGTTTTAAGCTCCTATCTACAAAAATGTGGAATTTTGCATTTTTTGGCAGAAGAATGATCACGGGTGCGTGTTTATTTTTATTATTATTTTTTTTACAGGGGTGATCGCATCGACCTAGTGGTCCTAGAATATCGTGAGAGGGCTCATAGTAACGTAATTTACAGGTTCTAGTGACCTTCTTAAGTGACCAAAAGAATGGAGGGCCTCTAGGCCCCCTCCCACGGTCATTGTTTTCCCAAAGTCACCTGATCAAAATTTTGAAATAGCCATTTTGTTCAGCATGTTCGAAAATATTATAATTATGTCTTTTAGGATGACTTGATCCCCCAAAGTTCCCGGGAGGAGGGCTAAGAGTTATGAACTTTACCCAGTGCATTGGGTAAAGTTCATAACTTTCAGCCCTCCTCCTGGGAGTTTCGAGGGATTAAGTCATCCTAAAAGACATAGTTATAATATTTTCGACCATGCTGAACAAAATGGCTATCTCAACATTTTGATCGGGTGACTTTGGGAAAATAATGAGCGTGGGAGGGGGTCTAGTTGCCCTCCATTGTTTTTGGTCACTTAAAAAGGGCACTATAACTTTTAATTTCCGTTCCAATGAGCCCTCCCACGATATTCTAGGACCACTGGGTCGATACGATCACCCCTGGGGAAAAAAAATAATAAAAATAAACACGCACCCGTGATCTTTCTTCTGGCAAAAAATGCAAAATTCCACATTTTTGTAGATAGGAGCTTGAAACCTCTACAGTAGGGTTCTCTGATACGCGGAATATGATGGTGTGATTTTCATTAAGGTTGCATAACTTTTAGGGGGTCTTTCCCCCTTTTTTCGAAAATCAGCCAAATTTTCTCAGGTGCGTAACTTTTGATAAGTAAAATTAAACTTGATAAACTTAAATATTTGAAATCAGAATTAAAATCTGATTCTTTTGATGTATCTATTGGTATCAAAATTCCGTTTTTTAGAGTTTCGGTTACCATTGAGCCGGGTCGCTCCTTACTTACAGTTCGTTACCACGAACTGTTTGATAAATTTTTCTGCCATTTATTTTAAAACTTCATTTAAGTAAACTTCATACTCCATAAAAGTATATACAGTGGTGTGTAAGTGCGCGTCAGCTATTATGAAGGAGGAGTGGTGGATCACTTTGTAGGCGGGAGGGGGAGATATGCCTCAAAGAGTTCATTTTAATGTAAAAAGATACCGACTTTCATTTAGCCTTCAAATAAATATATAATTAGATGTAGGAAGGGGGAGGGGTAGAAGTTAATATATAATTCTTCTTGATTTTTGGGAATATTGCTGGTCTATGCCTTTACTGCGAAAATAAAGAGTAACATAAAACCCTAAAACGAGCAGAATCTATTCTGAACCACAGGGGGCCAATACCTCTCCCCTTCGCCCTAGTGGTCGTAGAAAATTTGGAGGATGCTCATTCGGTCGGAAATAGTGCGTTCTAGTGCAGTTTTTAAGAGTAAAATATAATTGGAGAGCAACCAGTCTCTGTCCTAAAACCTCTTGTAACATTGCTCTTCTGATATAATCTGCTCAATATTTCGATGTACCCATTTTTCAGAATAGTTAAAAAAAATCAATAAATGGGCATCCAAGGATGGCATAGCCCCCAGAGCCCCTGGGATACGGGGTGGAAACTCTGTGAACTGTCAGTTCTTCAGAAATAGATTTCATAGTCGAAAAATGGGAGTTGGGCATATTTGATCTTGGGAGTCCAATTGTAAAAAAGTTTCAGGGTTTTTATTATCTCAAATCAGTTTTATCTTACGTTGATATTTTTATCAGATTCTGAAATCAAAGTATTTACAAAAAAATCTGATATTTCCTGAAGCAATACGCAAAATGAAAGTTGAATATTTCAGGGGAAATTTCTTATTATCCTTCGCCATATTCGGTAAGCCATTTTTTCTTACACTCCCTCCACAGCAACGCATGATGTACATAATATTCTATACTATTATTTTGGTACTCGTTTATTATTCAGTACAAACTCAAGAAGTGAAGTTAGGTTGACCTCTTTCAAACATGACCTAGTTTAACACTTCCAATAATGTTCTTTCTCGTATAACGTCATCTTGTGTCCATTGCCGCAGTGTTTTATTTTGGGCAACAACCCCTTATCTAGGAGAAATCTAATTGTCTTTTTGGTAAATCCCAAATTTTAGTTTGAACATCCATGGTCACACACTATCTTCTATCACTATACGTTGCAAACTAAATGAGTTTTCTGGCTATGTAACCGGTTTGTTCTCGAGTGTGTGCTGAATAATGCACATGTACCGTTATTCTTATTTCCTGGTACATGCCATTTGCAGATACTCTAAGCTCAAGGAATTAGACTTAGGATACTTGGATCGTGGCTTTTCTTTCTACTCTTTAAATTTCAAAGTCCCATGAGCATCTTTTTCTACTAAATTGTTCCAGTCTTGATTAATTTAAATAACAAAACAATTTTTTTCCAACTGAAAGTAAAGAGCTATATTAAAGCTAAAGACGAACAGAAATTTGTCCGTGTATGAGGGGGACTTCCCCCTCCTCAATTCCTCTCTAGCTACGATAAAGTTTTTTAGTGCTTTAAAAAAGTTTTTTATCCCAAATCAACAGCCCTTGTGTTTCAGCAGTCGTTCTTGAAGAACTGGGAAAAAAGTCAAACTTTACTGTAAAGAGCAAGGGTTGAGGAAGGGGCAGCCCCCCTAATACACGTATTAATTTCTTCTCCTTTTAAGTTTTAACACTATTCCTTATTTTTAGTTGACAAGAAAACTTGTTTTTTAATTTGATATTCGATTGTTTTTCAAATCATACCCAGCCCTAACCAAAATATGACGTAGTCTAAGCTACCGGCCCTACGAACCCCGATTTCTTGCTATTAAATTTTATATATGGTTAATTTAAACTTGATTGGTTGCATCCTGCTTTCTCATTTTATATGATTAAGAATTAAAGTATTGGATTGTAATTAAAATTTTGGACACAATTTCAACATTTAGTCAAAATTTTCGAAGAACAGTAGTTTTGTTGAATAAATCTTTAATAATATTTTACTATAGAATTTTGGGTGGACCGAAAGGGGTAGTACTGGTCATATGGATGAATGGATGGAAATTCTGAGTGACTTTGGATCTTCTACCCGACTGAAGCCATCGTGACCTCTGCATTAGGGTTCTCTTATGTTTAAATACATTGTTTATGGTACCGTGAATGTTCGATATTCGTAAATGCCGACATTCACCGGTAAATTTCCGAAATAAATTTTCTTCTCCTTGGATTTAGTCAGCGTTGCCAGTCAACTTTTTGAATTTAGTGCAAGGTTTTATGATGACAGGTTAGGTTAGATTGGGTTCGGCTATTTCAGGGTTTTAACCCATTTCTGATAGTTATTTCGGACAAGGTGATTCTAATGGTGTTCTTTTTGTTTTGATCTGATTCTATTTTTAGGAGATATCGGTTATTACATTTTTAACATTGGACTTGATCGTCTCTTACTAGGAGGATGCTATCTCCCGCCGCAACCCGGATTAACATGTAAAAAGATGTATTAAGAAATTTAATATCATGACTTATATGTAACTTACGTTTTATAAGTCTTCGATAGTACAGTGGTAAGTATCCCTGCCGGTCACGCGGAAGACCGGTGTTGGATTCCCCGTCGGAGAGAATTTTTAATATATTAAGTTTAAAGCAATATATCTTAAATTGAAAATTTCAAAAAATACTCAGTTTAGCTACCTCCTAGCCAAATATAAAAACTTTCATATAAATTAATATAGGCAAGAGGTCGTTCTTTATTATATCTTTACTATAGAATAGAAATTTATTCTGTTTTTTAGGTGTTTCAATTGAATTTGATAATTTTTTGTTAATTTTCCCCTTTTTAATTTCATTCAAAAAGACATTAAATTGTTCAGGGACAATATAAAGTATATCCTTTCTAGTAAAATAGAAGATGATGTTATGGAGAATTTTCCACTTTTTAGATAAACAAATCGTTACCACCACAGTGTTTTGAACTCAAATCCTTCTTAGCAGAATGACAAATCCATCATAACAGGACCGTGGTAACTGCTAATACAAATATATCATTCAGTATATGGTGTCTAAGATTTAATAAAAAAGTGTGAAAATTATCCCATACGATTTAGGAGCAATTAACTTTTTCTGCTCAGTTATTTTTTTATAGAATAAACTATATAAGAAAAACAAATATGTTTTGTTAAAAAATGTCTAGAAAAGAACGAACTCCAGCTAATAGTAACCCATTTAAAAACAAATATAAAAAGTAACTGCCAACTGAGGAAGAATCCTAATTTGACGCTGATTTAGGAATGTGTAACTTTATAAATAAGTTTTTGCTTTTTTTGTCCAAAATAAATTAAATATAGAGACTTCTCTGATATATATAACCTGGTCATAAACAGGAAAAATCCTACGGCTTTTTTTTCTTTGAAATAGTAAGAGACGAACATCAAACAATCAAGTAGCTAACTAAGTCCAATGTTTCCAATGGTTTGTTATTCCAATGATCGTATTTCATTGTAATAATTGACAAATAATATTTATGATGAAGTATATCGGTCCTTTATATAACTTTAAAATGAGCCATTAAACAACTCTCTATGATGTACCAGTGCCAAGTTATCTGTGGAATTACTAACCTGTACTATAATTAAGTGGTGTATAAAATTTAGTATAGGCAAGAGGTCGTTCTTTATTATAATTCATGAATGAGACCATTTACATCTTTGTCGCTGACTATATAGTAATTATGACGTCATGTCTTAATGATATTTCATGACGTCATGGCGTAATGATATTATTTCATGACGTCTTCAGAAACAACAATATAATGTCGTGTTTGTCTATTCACGTCATAGCTCTAATAAAACTATGACGACATTCATTATTTATCTAGTAGGGTTTAGACAAGGTGGCTCTAATGATGTACTTTTGTTTTGATCTTACTCTATTTTTAGGAGTTCTGGATTTTTATAGTTCATAGAATTGGACTGATCGTCTCTCACTAGGCTGCTAGCTACTGCTGCAACCCGGATTCACATATGTAGTTATGAGAGGCAGCGTGGCCTAGTGGTCAAAGGCGCTGGTGTTAGCCACCAGTCTCTTCGGAGGCGTGGGTTCAAATCTTACCGCTGGTTGCGATTATTATGATTTATGTAAAAACATCAAATATCTTTGAAAAGCCTGCAGTATGAAAAGACATCAAAAATGCAGTTTTTGGTGAAAAAATTTATTCTCTCTTAGAAATAATTTATTTTAGATACTAAAGATTTGTAACCCAATTAATTTCTTTTAAAATGAGCCATTGAACAACTCTCTACGATGTTCCACTGCCAAGCTATCTGTGGAAAAGAAAGAAAGAAAAAAAAGAGAAAGAAAAAAATATGCCGTTTGTGGAGAATAACGGGGTTAAAGTCAATTTTCTTGATTTTCAAGCCAATATATTTCCCTTGCTGTTCAAGCCAAGTGACAGAAAGTTTCCTATACAGGGGTTTCAGACATGGCGGTTCTAATGGTGCACTTTTTTTTTGATCTGGCCTTTTTCTTAGAATTTAAGGGTTTTTATATTTCTTAACATTGGACGTGATCATCTCTTACTAGGTTGCTAGCTACCGCTGCAACCCAGATAACCTAACTAAAACTAACACAAACTAACCTAATTTTAAATTTTACCATCATAGCTTGCATAAGACTAAAAGATGACTCCCACAGCTAATTGAATCCAAGCAGGAATTTCGGACATTCACCTGGGACTGTCGACATTAACCAGATTCCGCAAATTCATGGTAACATATATACATATTTAAATACATTGTAAAATTTTAAATAAATGGAAAATGAGAAATATTGTCATTTAAAATCTCCAAAAAAGTTAGCCCCTGGTAGCGTCTGTCAGCTCTTGCCTTTCCCCCTCCCCAAGAAATTTCCTGGTGAGGCGCGTGATGCCCCAACTCACCTTTTCCACCTCTGTGCTGATAGGCATGTGAATGTAATATTTTATGCTACAAAGAAAGGGGAGGGGCAACGGGAGGGGTACTATTACCAACTTGCTCTCGGTCCTCTTTGGGACAATATTGTGGTTTAGTGCCTCAAAATGGCAGAATATGCTAGTTTCCCTTTGCATGATCTTTTTAGTCACTTCACATGGGCACAAGAACTTTTAATTTCCGTTCGAATGGACCCTTCTCAATATTCTAGGACCATTGGTTCCAATCCGTGATCTTTTTTCTGGCAAAAAATGCAAAACTCCGTATTTTCATAGATAGGAGCTTGAAACCTCTACAGTAAGGTTCTACAGTAAGGAGTCTGAAACTATTGGTGCTATTTTCATTAGTTCTGTTGGTGCTATTTTTTACTTCTTTTGGGCGTTTCTCTCCTTTTCCAGAAATCGGGGAAATTTTTCGGGTTCGTGCCTTTTGATGATTAATGTTAAACTATCAACATAAAGCGTCAATTTTTGTATGTATTAATTTTCATCAAATACAGTTTTTTACAATGAAAAGTCTGACAAAAAAGTATATTTGGGACGGGTAGAATTTTCAATATTCAGGAACATACTGAAATATATTTTTTTTTATTTTTTTTTTTACAGTAAGACCCAGGAAAGATCTGAAAAATAACTGCCTAAAAGACACTTTCTCCAATTCAATCAAGCCCTAGGAAACATTCTCCAATCAGCTATTAAGTCAGCAATGACATGATCAAACTAGTCAAATAAAACACAAACATTAGAAATATTGCTTTGTGCCTTTTTGCCATTTTCTTAGTTTAAAATGATTGGCGATTTTCCACATTTGGATAGGAAATCCATCCCAGAAGCAAACTTTTCTTTATGGATATAATCCTCTGCCCAGAAAAGGTGTTAGTAGTCCCTAGAAGAGTCTGGACTCAGTGGGCATAGAAAAAAGTTGCGTCCAGCTTATTTCCTCCCCGTAAACTTTCCCCTGAAAAACTCCCCCATAATCCCTCCCCCAACGGAAAATTCCCTAGGAAAATTATCCCTCGTGAAATACACCCTTCCCCCAACAATTATTCCTGAAACATTTTCCCCAAATGGAAAATTGAGAAGCCATAGGAAAATTGTGACAAATAGAAAGAACACATAAAAGTATACAAATGCACATCAGCTATTATGAAGGAGGGGAGGTGTGTCACTGTAAAGGTGGGGAGGGTGCCATATGCCTAAAAGAGCGCATTTCAATGCTTAAATTGTCTCAGTCTCAATGAGCCTTCAGATAAATATTGAAAAGGATATGCGGAGGGAAGTTGGATAGGAATTGGTCTCTCATTTCCCTTCACTTAGACTAAGCTTGAACTAGGGTGCTGCGGAGTAATACCTCCCTTCTTATTGCAGATTAAATAAAAAAAACAAGTTTTTTTAACTGAAAGTAAGGAGCGACATTAAAACTTTAAACGAACATAAATTATTCCGTATATGAAAGGGGCTGTCCCCTCTGCAACACCGTGCTCTTTACGCTAAAGTTTTTTCTTTTTTAATAAAAAAAGAGTTGTGAGAAAGTCAAACGTTAGCGTAAAGAGCAAGGCATTGAGGAGGAAACAGCCCCTTTCATATACGGAATAATTTCTGTTCGTTTTAAGTTTTAATGTCGCTCCTTACTTTCAGTTAAAAAAACTTGTTTTTTTAATTTAATTTTTGAACGTTTTTGAATAAATGCAGTTTTTGATCTTGGCTCACAGTACATGAATAATTAAAACAAAATTTACATATTAATTTACTTTTATTTGGTTAAATGGCTTTCTCGAAACTTGTTTCATTTTATTTACGAACGTTTTTATTAGTAATAAATATACGTAACTTACGAATTAATTTACGTAACGAACTTCTATATTCATAGATTTTTAATACGTATATTAGGGGGTTCGCCCGCTAGTCAATACCTTCCTCTTTAAGTGAAAGTACAAAGTTTGAATTTTGTTCCAATTCTTTAAAAATGACCGCTTAATCACAAAGGCCGTTAATTAGAATAAATATCTCTTATGAAAGTACTAAAAAATCTCTGGCTTAAAGAGAGAGGTATTGACTAGGGGGTGAACCCAATCATATATGTAATACTTTCTGTTAGTTTAAAGTTTTGATGTTGCTGCTGTTGCAGTTGAAAAACTTGTTTTTTTATATTTAATTTCTGATCTTTTTTTAAATAATGCTGGGAAGTCCGGCGTCCCCTTCATAGCAATGTCCCTTCCCCCATGACAACTTCCTTCATGGAAAGATCCTCCTACATAACCCCCGACCCCAGGCACGTACGCAGGAATTTGTTTCGGGGGGGGCCAATTTGTTTCGGGGGGGAGCCAAATCCATCAAACCCATTATTCTGTGAGAAAAATCAGAAAATTATGGGAAAATGAAAAAAATCGTCAGATTTCGGGGGCCCGGGCCCGGAGACCCCCCCTGTGTACTTTCCTGCCCGACCCCTCACCCCCCCCCCCACTACCAGGAAAAATATCCCCTGAAAACGTCTGTACTGTATACTTCCCAATAACCAATACTATATGTTAACACTGGGTAAAGTTAGTAGAATGGCCCCTATTGATCCCACGAGTACCACGTGGTTTATGGTTTTCTCAGTGAGAATGAAAAAACAGATGAAATTCTCACTTGAAAAACCATGAATTTTGTGGGCTTTATTTAATTCTCACGTGTAAATACATGAATTTTGTCACAGTTTTTATATTATCACGTTAAAAACCATAAAAAAAGACCTAAATGTGTCAAAATTCATGGTTTTTGAAGTGAGAATTAAATAAATTTGAAAAAATTCATGGTTTTTGAAGTGTGAATTACATAAATGTTACAAAATTCATGGTTTTTCAAGTGAGAATTACATAAATGTGACAAAATTCATTGTTTTTCAAGTGCGAATTTCCCCTGTTTTTTCATTCTCACTTGGAAAACCATAAACCACGTGGTATAGTCACGAGTAGCACCTGTGAACTTGATTTACATAATCGCTAGGGGGAATTATTGATTCACGAAGAGGGAAATAGAAAACATTAAGGCTTCTTTAATCTTATGTCGGAGTACGTGGTTACGGAAGAAAAAAACCTGGCGTAAGGGGTTTTTGGTTTGCTTAACCTGAGAAATAGAACCTGTGAACTTGTTTTACATAATAGCTAGGGGGGAATTATTGATTCACGAAGGGGGAATTAGGAAACATTAATGTTTCTTTAATCTTTTGGCCTGTCACGAGTAGCACCTGTGAACTTGATTTACATAATCGCTAGGGGGAATTATTGATTCACAATGTGGGGAATGATGAAACATAAAAGCTTCTTTAATCTTAGGTCTGAGGGATCAACGTTCTTTAGTTCAGAGAGAAAAATTAATATTCTATTTTCAAATAGGGCTTCATTGATCTTTAGTGTCAGGAATTATAATTGACATCACTTGTTATCTTGGAATTATGCGGGAGTCTAAAGAGATAGAAATTCTATTTTTAAATACGGCTTCACGGAGCTTTAAGTCGGAGAGATAAATTGATATTCTAACGAAACCCTAAAAGTTTAGCTAGGAACATTTATGAGGTGAAGAGATTAACGTAGGAAAGGGTTTCCTAGAAATTTGAAATGCGTTAGCGCATAGATGCCATACAAAAGGAACACGCTGAAATTACGTTTAGGGATTATTTGGGCGAAACGGTTTTATCCATTTTATGGGATTATTTCGGCGAAACAGTTAGAGACATTTTGAAAGAAGATTTTAGGAAAGGTTTTAGAAGAGAATTTGAGGGTGAAACTCTGTGGTCGTTATAATACACAAGTTCCATTTGAACAGTGTTGTGAGGTCCTCTACCCCAACCCCAAAGGGTTCCGATCCCCCACCACAACCCCGAAGGAAGTCCTCGGTACTCAAAGATCCCCCCAGCGCCCCTAGAGCCCCCGCCCCCCCCAAACGCCCTTCTCAGACCCGCAAAGGCCCTCTTCTGGTCCTCAAAGGGCCCCCGGACCCCCAAAGGGCCCCCCGGACCCCAGAGGCCCTCCCCCGGTCCTCAAAGGTCCCTCGGGTTCCCAAAGGACCACCGGTGCCCCCCAAAGACCCACCCAGACCCCCAAATGCCATCCCCGAACCCCCAAAGGCCCTCCCTGTGCCCCAAAGGCCCTCCCCCGGCCCCCCTCCTCCTCCTCCTCCCACCTCCTCCTCCTCCTCCTCCTCCTCCTCCCTCCTCCTCCTCCTCCTCCTCCCACCTCCTCCCTCCTCCTCCTCCCACCTCCTCCTCCTCCTCCTCCCACCTCCTCCTCCCACCTCCTCCTCCTCCCACCTCCTCCCACCTCCTCCTCCTCCTCCTCCTCCCTCCTCCTCCTCCACCCCCTTCCTCCTCCTCCTCCTCCTCCTTCTACCTCCTCCTCCCCCCCCCCCATTCCCTCATCATTTTTATACTTTTTTGTGCATTGAGACACAGAACGACCCCCTGCCCCCCAGCCCCTCCCCCCTCCAAAGGTCTGATTTTTCAAAGTTCATTTTGAATTTCTTTCGTTGAAATGCAAGAGTTGGAATATTTCAGTAGTGTTTGGTTGTGGTTTACCTTGTCACAGTTACATTTTCTTGATTTTTGAAAGTTCATTTTGAATTTCTTTCATTGAAATGCAAGAGTTGGAATATTTCACTAGTGTTTTGTAGTAGTTTACATTGTCACAGATACATACACTAAAAATTTGATTGAAAATTATGAATATATATATTTTAAATTAAAGAGTTGGAATATTTCACTAGTGTTTGGTTGCGGTTTACCCTGTCACAGTTACATTCCCTTAATTTTTGATAGTCCATTTTGAATTTCTTTCGATGAAATGCAAGAGTTGGAATATTTCAGTAGTGTTTGGTTGCGGTTTACCTTGTCACAGTCACATTTTCTTGATTTTTCAAAGATCATTTTGAATTTTTTTCTTTAAATGCAAGAGATGGAATATTTCAGTAGTGTGATGTTGTAGTTTACCATGTCACAATTACATTCACTTAATTTTTCAAAGTTCATTTTGAATTTCTTTCGTTGAAATGCAAGAGTTAGAATATTTCACTAGTGTGATGTTGTAGTTTACCCTGTCACAGTTACATTCCCTGTATTTTTGATAGTACATTTTGAATTTCTTTCGTTGAAATGCAAGAGTTGGAATATTTCAGTAGTGTTTGGTTGCGGTTTACCTTGTCACAGTTACATTCTCTTAATTTTTAAAAGTTCATTTTGAATTTCTTTCTTTGAAATGCAAGAGTTTGAATATTTCATTAGTGTTTGGTTGCGGTTTACCATGTCACAGTTACATTTTCTTGATTTTTCAAAGTTCATTTGAATTTTTTTGTTGAAATGCAAGAGTTGGAATATTTCAGTTGTGTGATGTTGTGGTTTACCTTGTCACAGTTACATCCACTTAATTTTTCAAAGTTCATTTTGAATTTCTTTCATTGAAATGCAAGAGTTGGAATATTTCACTAGTGTGATGTTGCAGTTTACCCTGTCACAGTTACATTATCTTGATTTTTCAAAGTTCATTTTTAATTTATTTCGTTTAAATTCAAGAGTTTTACTATTTCAGTAGTGTGATGTTGATGTTTACAATGTCACAGTTACATTTTCTTGATTTTTAATAGTTCATGTTTTATTTTCTTTTGTAATTAACGAGTGGGAGTCTTTCAGTCTTGTGATGTTGTAGTTTACCATGTAACATTTACATTCCCTTAATTTTTCAAAGTTAATTTTGAATTTCTTTCGTTGAAATGCAAGAGTTGGAATATTTAAGTAGTGTGATGTTGTAGTTTACCCTGTCACAGTTACATTGCCTTGATTTTTGAAAGTACATTTTGAATTTATTTCGTTGAAATGCAAGAGTTGGAATATTTCAGTAGTGTTTGGTTGCGGTTTACCTTGTCACAGTTACATTTTCTTTATTTTTGATATTTAATTTTTAATTTCTTTCTTTGAAATGCAAGATTTGGATTATTTCAGTTTTTTTGTGTCGTTTTTGAAATTGTAAAATGTCATTTCTAGTAATTTTTTAATTTTAATTTTGAATTTCATTAGTTTAAAATCACTATTTTTTATATTTAAGTCGTTTCATATTACTATTTCCCTAGTACAACTAAAAATACAAAAATATTTAAATTTTAATTTTTAATTTATTTCGTTGAAATTAAAGAGGTGTAATATTTCACTAGTGTTTGGTTGTGGTTTACCATGTAACAGTTACATTCCCTTAATTTTTCAAAGTTCATTTTGAATTTCTTTCGTTGAAATGCAAGAGTTGGAATATTTCAGTAGTGTTTGGTTGCGGTTTACCTTGTCACAGTTACATTTTCTTAATTTTTCAAAGTTCATTTTGAATTTCTTTCAATTAAATTCTTGAGTTTTACGATGTCAGGTGTGGTGGATAATTTAGTCCATTTTCATAGTTAAAGTACAAGTATTTTTAAAAGTTAATTTGAATTTATTTAGTTTTATTTAAATAGTTTGTCTCTTTAAGTATTTGGATGTGGCGATTTAACATGTCACAGATACATTTTCCTGATTTTTCAAAGTTAATTTTGAATTTCTTTCATTGAAATGCAAGAGTTGGAATATTTCAATAGTGTTTGGTTGTGGTTTACCATGTCACAGTTATATTTTCATGATTTTTCAAAGTTTATTTTGAATTTATTTACTTGAAATGAAAGAGTTTGACTATTTCAGTAGTGTTTTGTTGTGGTTTACCTTGTCACAGTTACATTTTCTTGATTTTTCAAAGTTCATTTTGAATTTCTTTCATTGAAATGCAAGAGTTGGAATATTTCAGTAGTGTGATGTTGTGGTTTACCTTTGTCACAGTTACATTTTCTTGATTTTTCAAATTTCATTTTTAATTTAATTCGTTTAAATGAAAGAGTTTGAATATTTAATTAGTGTTTGGTTGTGGTTTACCTTGTCACATATAAAGTTTCTTGATTATTCAAAGTTCTTTTTGAATTTCATTCGTTGAAATGCAAGAGTTGTAATATTTCAGTAGTGTTTGGTTGTGATTTAACTTGTCATATATACATTTTCATGATTTTTCAAAGTTCATTTTGAACTTCTTTAGTTGAAATGAAAGAGTTGTAATATTTCAGTAGTGTTTGCTTGTGGGTTACATTGTAACAGTTACATTTCTTGATTTTTAAAATTTCATTTTAATTTCTTTCGTTGAAATTCAAGAGTTGGAATATTTAAGTAGTGTTTTCTTTTGTGTTACCTTGTCACAGTTACATTTTCTTGATTTTCAAAGTTCATTTTGAATTTCTTTCATTGAAATACAAGAGTTGGAATATTTCAGATGTGTTTGGGTGTGGTTTCCCATGTCACAGTTAAATTTTCTTGATTTTTCAAAGTTCATTTTGAATTTCTTTCTTTGAAATGCAAGAGTTGGAATATTTCAGTAGTGTGTTATTGTAGTTTACCATGTCA